>NW_010263645.1:35641-43624 GCF_000690775.1 Eurypyga helias | reverse complement strand
TTAAGAGCTGGTGTGAATGATCAGTCTTCTTCAGAGCTGTGACTACAACTTCAGCAATTTAAACCTGATAAGAGCAAAATATAATCACCTGTAAAAATTTCTGACTCTTGTCTGGAAGGTTGCAACACCCATTTGATAGGCAGAAAGGGAAATTAGATTAAGTCAGTGCCATTGACAGTCTACAGTTAACATAAGAGTTAAACGTAATTGAGAAACAACGAAGATAAATTAATCTGATGTGATCTGTCAAAAACATACCACTATACTGATGGACAGCAAAAGGTTCAGCTTTTTTTTTTCAGCAGCCACCACTGATTTAAATCAAAAATATTCCTTCGTTATGTTCAGCCAGCAGAAGTATCCATAAGATACAACATGAGAATTGTAAAATAAAAAGTCTAAGAGTAATAAACCCAAAAATTCCGAATCTTACTCTTTTATCCATTGTTCCCTAGTGTTTGAGCATTTTGCTATCATTTTTATGTCTCCTGTTATGAAGATATCTTTTAACATTTGATTTCAAAGATGAAATTAGATACAAATCTTGAAACTAATTGGTCTTCTTATTCAGAAAAAAAAAAATGCCCAAGATTTAATGTACTACAATAACATATGTGGTGTACCCATGATTTTCCACTGTATATTTCTTTGCAAGGTATACAGTGTTCTTGTGATTTCTGAAAATATATTGGTTATAAGCGTAGCATTTAAAACAAATCTCAGTTCTTACATTTTTCCAGGTATGCCACACAAACAGAAACAAGAGACATTCCAATTTGGAGACCAGAGGGAAAATTACTATTTGAAAAAATTTCATTATGTTGTTCTGTTGAGTTTTTCATATTTTTCATACAGTCTTTCAAGCTTACTATTAGTATGAAAAAAATAAGCCAGTTATTAAGCCCAGTGCTACCATACTGGGTATTATTTAAGAAAGATTTATCTTTTTAGTTGCTAGTTGCTGCTGTCCATTTTATCCAAGAATTTCAGCAGTTCCTATTTTCCAAATAGAAATGAACAAGCTAAGTGTTCAGCTGCACCTTCTCACTTTTTGGAAAAGGGGCAAGATAATGTAGTTTGCCAGCTTTCTTTTAATGGAGACAACCATCAAATACTCTTAATCAGCTTGAAGTGGAGTAAGTTCACTCTGGATTCACATAAAAAAATGGAATTTTTTATAATAATGTACTCTTTCCTGTTCACCCTTGAAATTAATAATTAAAGCTTACCCATTACATTTTGTTCTTATGGTGGAGTTTCATCTCTTTGTGTATGCTGATCAATATGCTCTTTCACTTGCATGAACAACCAGCAAAGTGTTGAACAGCACTGTCTTCTTACTACGTGAAACCCTGGCAAGCTTCATATTTCAGCAAAAAGTGTTTATTTTCTTATCACATCTTGGAAATAATCCATTGAAGCTAAGAGAACTACTCTTCTGCACTGACTGATGAACAGGTAACATGAAGGAAATGTAGATGCTTATAAAAGAAAAAAAATCATGTGTTTATAAGGATAATTCCTTTAGAGAGTTTGCATCCCCAAAACTGTATCAGTATTATAATCCTTCTATTTGCAAGTCATACAAAAGAATGGTATATGAAAGGACTCTACCCATATGAATGCTTGCTATATTTCTACCTGTAGTGACAAGCTTGCTAAAAAGTAATTACAGGCAAAGAACACTGAGGGGAAAAAAAAAAAAAGGAAAAAAAAAAAAAAAACACAAACAAACCACCAACAACCACAACCAAACACAGTGACAGGTTGTGTATGAGGGAAAAACAAAATAAAACTTAAAATGTGAGAATATTTAAAATCAAACAATTGGTGTCTGTATCAATGTAGATAGTGTCTTCTCATCATGCAATATTACCTATGCAGATAGAGATTATATGTCTTCCATTACTGTTCTTAAATTTAGAACCTGAAAATTTAGCAACACTTTTTCTTTACAACTTGCAAATAGAACAGGATTTTTTCAAGTACAGTGTGAAGACTTTTATTTCTGAAGGCTGCCATGTAGGCTTCAGTAATCACCTCATTAAAATTTAGCTGTATATCAGACTTTTTCCACCTGAATACCACATATTCCTCTTACTCCCATCCACATTATTCTCTGTTAGCTAGCACAGGTACTTTCACAGGAATGCAATGAAGCAGAGCACAATGCAATAGGCCTGAAAAAAACACCATGCAACTTCTATTTCCCCCACACACTTATTTCTAACTCAGATCAATTTATTCAATCTGCTTTTTCAGTCAATCATACAAAAAGCTTGCTGGTACACACAGGGACATGTTTGAGACTACGAAACTAACTTCCCTAAAGAGCAACAATGACCATGTTGCCAATAATTTTGTCCATTCTTGCCCGAAAGAACTTGCTATGGCATGTCTCATATTAATAAGGTGAAACTATCTAATGATATCAAATATTTCTGATCCTAGGAGAACTATCAAAATTAATTAATCAGCTATAACAATTCTATTGTTTGTTTGTTTTCATTCCTTAAAAAATACTTTTGTATATTCTGTTGGACTTTCACTATCCAAAATACAAACCTGACAGCAAGAATTGCTGCTTAGAGGCATAAGTTGTTGTGAGGGGTTTTTTTACACTGACAATTTACTGTTACAAATATGGTGCTCTCTGGTGTTATAATCCAGAATTAGTAATTATTCTGGACTTAGAGCCAGCCAGTCAGGATCTCAAAGCAAAATCAAGCAATATTTTTCAGCCCACATTTTTCAGAATCTACTGGAGAAACTGTTTCCAAGTTTATTCTGGTAGATGAAGACTAGATCTAAATTTTGATCTCGTTTATACTAAAGTTCTCATTGGTCTCATTTACAATAATATCACAGTTTTTCTCTGTCACTTAAGAGTTTTATTTTGCTTCTAGGTTGCAAAACATGTTTCTGCGTTTATGTAGAATACATGGTGTCTAAAAGGGGACTTTACAAATAGTCATGTATGAAATGCAAACACTTGAAAATAGGGCAGATCATATAACACTTTTTATTAAGAACATGGGGGAATACATTAGTATCCATGGTAACTCATCTCCTCAGAGATTGCAAGGCAGATAATAGCAAGAAAACTATGCTGTATTTCACCTGCCTAAAACAAGGAGATACATGAACAAAAATTATATCTTCAAGTAGTAAGTAAAAGTGCAAAACAGTCTTAACCTTGTTTATTCAGTGATCACTTATCATTTGAATTTCATCCACATAGCTTTTCCCACTTCCCAGCTAGTTGAGGATATCAGCAAGAATGTCAGTATGTTGTGTTGAAATCCAGCCATTACAGCCCTGACTCATAACAGGAGTAATGCTGAAGTTCTGTATTATGCCAAAAGAGCTTACTTATTTGATTAAATTCAATGCTAATTTACTAACTGAATATTGACTGATGTGTGCACTTAGCTTCAACATACTCACTGCATCAACAATATATGATAGAAACAAATCTGCATGTAGCTTAAAAGAGTAGAAGGATTCTAGCAAAACTGGATTATTAGAATGCAAGATGCCTTTGCTATTTCTGCTATTTTGAATTTGTATTGACAGAAGAGTTCTAAATTTTAATTTAATTTTTTTTATCTTAGGGAACGCACTCAATAGGCTCAGTACAATCGACTCTAAAAGACCATGAAAAGTCCTCTAAAACTACAAGTAGCCTCATTCTTAAGTAGGCACAGAACATCACAGCCTAATCATGATCTTGCAAATGAAAATTTCTGGCATAATAAAATAGTTCTGTGGTCATCCTCATGGTGATACCTGCCATTGACCTCTAAGAAAGTTTTGCTCAATAAAGCATTATACCTGTTCAAAGAATAGGGAAAGGAAGAGGAAGTGAGCCCTGGAGAGTGGCTATAACAAACCAAAACCAAATGTTCTAAGTGCTTGTTCTTAGCTGTTAACAATACTTCTTATTTTGCTAACTTACCTTTTATAATTACAGGATTTTGGGATTTAATTGACTTCAGCTAGAGATTTTTCTTCTCCTTGTCAGCTTTCTTGTAAGCACTTAACTGAAAGAACAATTTAAAGAACAGACCACGTGGGTACGTGCTGTCCAAATACACGATCTTAAGATATTTTTGTACACAAGCACACACATATACATACTTAAAAATACATATATAAATAATTATGTACAATAGTACATACACAGGCTTCCATACAAACACACTACTGTATCAGAGCAGTGAAATAAATTTCACTTTCATGTTGTCTTTAAGTATAAATTATAGTTTCCACTCAAAACAACAGACTTGGCAACTAACACTAGAACTCCACTGATACACAGTGTCCTGGTCCCAGGCAGCGATGAGCTGCTCTCCCAAGGCACTCTGTAAGATTTTGATTCTGTCCATAACACACCAAGCTGAGTGGTCACTGTTACCTCCCGTACCGGTGGCACTGGGAGCAGGCGGGGGGAAGCTTGCAGAAGCTGGACTCAGAAGGTGCGGAGGGTCGCCCCAGAGGTTCCGGCCAGCAGCCTGGGCAGTGGGTTTTTCTTCTCTCTTGGCAGCTCATGGTTTTTGTCCGGACTCCTGTCAGGCGATTAGCAGAGAGTTTGTGTCTTTTGTGAGGGAAATTGCACTGGGAAGGGGAGGTTAGAAGTTTTCTTTCCCCCTGCTGTCTGCTCCCAGGCTCAGGGAGGGTTTTTTTTCCTCGAGGCTTATGGATTTATTTTTCTGCCTTGCCTGGAACCCAGCTGTGTCCGCCCACAGGTGGTGAGATCCTGTATCATTTATTCTATTTCTCTGTTCTTTTAATTACTTATTAGTAATAACACTGTTAGTAACTCCATAAATTTCATTTATATAATTAAATATTTCTTATCTCAACTTTTTACAAGCCTCCCTTGTTTTACTTCTGACCCTTCCTCACTAGGAGTGGGAGGGGTGGCGTGGTAGAGCAACTGGTGGTGATTAATTGCCCAACAGGGCTAAACCATGACACATAGGATACTGCTTTTGTTGATTATCAAAGGTCTATGTTGCCAGCTTACAAATAGCTGAGCACTGAGTAAGTTTTGACACTGAAAAAGTGACATAGAAACTGTATGTTTGTAACTGAGCATGTTGTTATGATGTGATGCATGCTGCTTTATCAAAAATTTTCAATAGAAAGAGAATGCACAGTTTTCACTCATCAAAAAGAAAGACATTACTTGCCTCAAAATAGATATTGTATCTACTGAGAGGCACAAGACAGTGGTAGTTATGTGACTGATCTTTTATTAAAACCCCTACAGTTAAAGTGTTATTGGCTAGAAATTGCTAGAGCTGCAAGCTGAGCTGCAATTGCTAGAGCTGCAAGCTGAGAGCAGATAGGGAGTTTTTCTGTCTTCTTGATCATGTGTAACCACTTATATTAAGAGCTTTTAGTAAACATTGCTAATTAGAATCGATTTCCCTGAAGAAATGTCATTTTCAAATGAATATTTAAAGGCAGCTATACTTTTCATTCCCTTTTCATAGAAAATTTTGTTCAATAAGTGTTGGAATGCAAAGAAGATGCAGACAGAGATGCAAACAGGCCATTGGAAACCATAGACAGAAAACAGAAATAGAAATTATTCTGCAGAATGAAGTGGTAAATTAACAAACTAATCCAACACTCACTAACTCTGCTACACTTCACATTGTCAGCATTACTATTTCAGGACTTTAAAACTAGGTTACTTATAACTGCATTGAATTAATTCTTAGTCACCCAAGGTATGATTATTTCTGTTGACCACCTCAGCATCAATAAACTCAAGAACTCAGCAAATCTGGCATTTGAACTTCCTACCTTTTAACAAGAAATGGCTTGTGCAGAGTTCAGGTATGGAGTGTGCTTTTAAAGTCATATACCATAGATAGGAATGTAGAAAAAGTTTCTTCACATCCTTCATAACGTAAAATAGAGCATATTCCGTGCATGAATAACCCTGTTAGACTTAACCACTCAATCCCCATGGTCCCCAAACAGCTTTTTTCTTGAAATTCCACCAAACTAAACCAAACATTTATATTACTGTGCTGTGTTCAGACACTGTAGACTATCACAAATATTCCTGATGTACAGCTAGATCTTTGTGCTTCTTATAATCAAGTTAGGATTGTTTAGATGGGAACTCTGGAGAGGTTCCAAATTACTTATATTTATAGGTTACATTGCCATCTATCCAAAACACTTTCAAAGAGCACTTTTAAAGGGATTGATTTAAAACTCTTATGAATCTTTTATTTTGGTCAAGATCATCTGAAAGGTTACCAAATCCTGTACAATTACAAGTGTACAAAGTGTTCAAGTATTTTGATATTTGCTTTGTCTCTGATTTGGAATCTCTGTTCTGTCAGAGTTTTATCTTGTTACCTCTGTTCACAATGCTTTTTAATTTTTTTGCCTTTTCAGATTACTCTGATATTTTATTTCCTTATTTCAAACGTGAGTATAGAAAAAAAAAAAAAAAAAAACAGAGGTAAAATTGGTGTCATTTATCAGTGAACTTTTAACCCTGATGAGCAAAAGCATCACAGTTCAGTACACGGACTGGAACACTTTGCTAAGAACAGAAACTGAAGAAGACTCCAGACTACCAGTAGATTATTCTCTAAGAGAAATCCTTCTGCAGCATGATGAAAGAGATAGATGATAAAAGGTTAAACAGAGCGGATTGGTCCAATATCATGGTGATCCACTGTTGAGAGTTTGTATAAAGAAATGTTGTAAGAAAATGTGTAGAGTGGCAACTTGCTGAATCTAAGTATTTAGGAAAATAAAAGGATACAGTTGATGCAGACCAGCATTAGGAAGAGAAGCTTCAAGACCACAGAAGACAAATGTACAAATTTACAATGTGATAAATAAGAAATCACAATAGATTATCTTGCCTACTTTATCTTCACAGCTACTTTGTGATTTTGGCCTTACAAGAATGTAAATTCAGCACAGTCATGTATGCTAAGATAATATGTTTCAGTATATTCAAATTGTTCTACACCGTAAGTATTTAACTCAGAAAAGCCCTAGAAGCATTCACAAATTGGACAAAACCACTTGAATAAAAACAAAGTAGCCCAAGGTGACAGATAGAGGATTGTACATGGTATATATACATACATTATACAGCATACTTAGGACTGTAATTCTGGGAACTTCCAGATAAAAATTAGGAAACAGACTACAGTGGAGTTAAATTCTGCACTACTCAGAGGAATTTTTAAAAAACTGAAACATGCTGTTGCTGATCTACATTAAGAAATAATATCTTTAAAACACTTCCCCCTAGCCCAGTTTCTTTAAAACTCCAGTCTACGGCTGAGGAACTATGCTTTTGGGGAATGGCTATCATGTGTTTCAAACTCTTAAAAATGTCATATTGGACCATACCTAAAGCACACATGACATGTCTGAGCACATCTAAGACAATTAATATGGTTACTATTGAGTTTAGCACAAGAAAAAGTAATTATGACGTTTAGTACAAGAAATTAAGCAGCCTGGAAAACTGTTGGAGATTGTATGTAAATGACAGTATGATGTCAGTAATGACAGTAAAAAGATCCTGCTTCATTGCACTTTGCAACCAGTGGCTTGAACCCTGAACTCTCACTTCCCTGTGACTAGAAAACTGCCAGACTTTTTTTCAAAATTTTGTTACTGCTTCAAGAGAAAGAAAGTAAGATGGAGAGCAAAAGTGATCTTGCTGTGTTAGTCTGGAACAGTCTTGAGGCATGTATGCCCAAAAAAAACTTTCTATACCTAAGGGACTAAATATTTTTGCATCTTTTCTTTATTTAAGAATGAAGAGATATATAAACAGCAGTGGTGTCTGAAGAATTTTCCATATCACCTCAAATCCTCAGTGAAAAAAGATAAGCTATTTAGTTGTGTAAATTGGCTGCATATAAAATGAAATTGGCCCTGGACTTGTTAAGGTTAATTGTTGATAACTGCATTCACTAGCAGTAT
>NW_010263645.1:23547-35618 GCF_000690775.1 Eurypyga helias | reverse complement strand
GATAAATTAGAATGCCAGGCTGGAATGCTATATTGCAGAAAACTCAGTAAAAGTATTTGAAATTGCTGTCTTTTATCTTGCAGAATGGTTCCATATACTTCTTTTCATCTAGAGGGGTGAGGATAATTTTATTGGTTCATTCTTCTCTTCATGATTAAGTTTGGTTGAGGTTATTTCATTTTTAATAGCAGCTAAATGTTTTTAATCTAAACAAAAATTACTTCAGAAACTTAGACTTTCCTGCTATAGATATATTTTATACATGGTACCCTGAAAACCTCAACTCCTTCTAAATTTCCTTATGACTGAGAGAGAAAACTCTTGCAGTCAATGAATACCTAGACATTGAACAAGCTTAGGACATAGAAACAAATTTATCCTACTCTCCCAGGATTTTGAAGTTTTTGTCCTATAAGATACAAGAAATTCTAAATCCCATCACATCAAAAAAGACCCGGTGATTCTTTTGCAGGAATTGGAAGCATCAAGGCTTTTGTGCTGTTTGCAAGAAGGACAGTGTGCACCGTATTACTGGAGCTTTCCTGGGCATAACAAGAAAGTAGCACCCCACACCACATTCCCCAAGTACTCCCCTAATTGAAGTTAGGCAGGATGCAAGTGGTGTCTTAATTGTTCTTTTCTTCCCTCCTCTACCTTATTTTCACATCACCAGGTAACCCCATACTTGGACAAAGGGGAATCTGTGTTATATCTCCTTGTACAATATACAGTATACCATTAGATACTGAAATCTAAGCCTGAAATCCAAAAGATCTCTGCACACTTGATACACAGGATCAAAACCGTAAAGCCATCTTATTTTCTTGCATTGAACTTCCTCAAATAAGTGAAGTTGAGCTTTTATGTATATCTGGAGCTTTGCAGTTCTTAAGGCTGAATAGCAGCCAGTTCACCCAGAAGCCAAGTGGGATCAAGTGAAGTTGACCTTAACCAGGTACGACTTCTTACAGCAAACACATCGGCCCTTTGCTCTCAGTGATTCATAGTTCAGCACTGTGATAGCAAGTAACTGAACTCAGAAACCTAAGCAAAATCAGGTCTGCAGTTCTATCCCTCTCTGTAGTGGGCTGAGAATTTGTGAGTGAAGGGTTTATTTTAACTAGGACTCATGAGATGATATTAAGATGTCACAGAAGTTTCATTACTTCACTTGATTTCCACCTTCCAGGCCTTAGACAATTAAAATTAAATTTCGCATAAGGAAGTTGGGGCGAAAGGGGCAGGGTTGAGAAGCATTCGGAAAAATTTTCCTCTAGAGGGAAGAGAGGCAAGATGATTAAATAGTTTCCCTTCAGCTCTTGTTCTATGATTCTATACTCTGGAGAGTGAGTAATTTGAAAAAGAAAATCTCTGTCTTCCAGACAAAGAACATCCTTTTCATACTCAAAGTTCATGACCAGCTCAAGTTTATCCTCCTTGGTGCTTAATCCCTAGGCGTTTAATATCACAATTTGCTAGGATCATTAAAATTTGGTTTTGCCCCATAACTTCTTAGAAAATATCTAGAAAAAGCTATCACACAATAGAGCACTAACTCTTCTCGTCTTTGACCCAAAGTTAAATTTTACTGACTTTTTGCTTGGCTTGAAGGGATCAGTTAGGAAACATCTTCTTAATGAGACTAATGAATGATTTCAGTCTGAACAGACAAAAAAAAAAAAAAAAGGAAGAAAAAAAATGGAATGGGAATAGTGTTCTTTCCACACTTATAAAAGCATATGTACTGAGGTAGTGATTTTCCTCAAAATACAATGATAAATAAATAAACAAATATTTGTAGTAAATGACGGTTCTTTAATCATCTAGCAATTCCCTTGACCCAGATAATGGAAAAAAAATAATTCAGTTCTTTGAGTATGTATGATCAGATACCTGACTGGACAAAACCTTAAGCAGTGGCATCTGTATTCAGCATAATGCCATACTTGCCAGATTGAATGATCCTGTCATTTTGACTTCACACACAGCTTTCTCTTCATGGGAAACATGTATATACATTACAGGTTATAGATGTTACAGGTCCTGAAAAGGACCGATCACTTAGAAAAGCTCATAACTTATTTCACCATCTGTGTTTTCCTGTCACTACCACTTTCATCTTCCAGGAAAAATAAAATCTTTATAGAAGCAAGTATTTCACACAGTTTTGCCTATTTATTTTTTTTTTCCCCCAAATAAAAATTTCAATTCAGGAAATTTTCAAGGATAGACCAATGTCAGTATTAAGAAGTATTTACCCTGGTCGCTGATATAAGAAACATTTCTACTTTCTTAAATCAGCTCAAGTTTCCAACAACTTCTTACAAAGGTTTTCCTATCAAAGACATTGTAGAAGCATGTACTTTTAAATTCCTGCCAGTCAATATATTGATTTCTTTGTATTTACAATATGTTTCACATAGACAAGCATGTAACTTATTGAAAAGTAAAATGTGTATTGTAGGTTTTTGAGGAGTTTTATCTAGCATGAGGTAGGAGAATCAATAAAATTCATTGCAACATCAACACTGTACTTGATGTGTCAGGTGTTTCCTTTGGAGCTACAAAGAATTTTGTTTTCACTACGGCTAAATAGCAGATGTTTATGAGCAATAGGGATGTTGGTAAATTTATTATCTGTTTCTACAGGCAACGTAAGTCTCTAATACTTGAATTTTCTTCAGAACTGTCCTACGTATCTCACAAAATGGATGTGAATCTGATATTATAAGAGATGCTTAATAAGCTTTTTAAAGTAATTTTGAGCCTTCTACTACCTAAACTATTTATCTAAAGTTTATGAAATTGCTATTACTGAACAACAGTGTTTTCTACTGTCTGGACCTAGGATATCACTTTCTTGAAGCCAGAAGCAACAGGATTTTTCAAACACATACTTGAAGGCGCATTTGTAGTAAGATAGATGGGAAGGAGGGTAGTCTGCCATCCTGTAACACAATTCATCTCTGCTTCTCTCTGCTCAAGCCTGCTGAGTTCAACTTCTTCAGCTACAGAATTCAGAATAAACTTTCTACAGCACAGCTTGAAAATCTTGCCCTCATTTTGATCAGCTGAGCTACAGGGCAAGCAGAAAGAGATGAAGACCTATAATTGAGAGAGATTTTCATAAAAGCTTGGAGGGTTTGGATGGATCTTGCAGCTTATGAGGTGATGGACGTCACCTTTGTTAATGATCTGAATACCCTCACAGAGAAGGAAAAGTTTACTTTGACCTCCACACTCCATGGAGAGATAAAAGCCAACAACATGGATCAGGAAGAACTGCAGGAACTGAAAATTAAAATGTCCAGTGGGAACTGTAGTATATTACTAGTCCTAGCTCCCTAAATCACCTCCATTTCTTCACTCAAAGAAATCATCATCCAGATAACCAAATTTAGTGAGCAATGGAACTAAAAGCACTTGGAAACCTACAAACAAGCAAGGTGTAAAACAGGGCTGGTATTGTGCTGTTGAAGAGATTTCTGGCTGAAAGATTAGACACATTATTTATTTGACTGCATATTTTAATAATTTTTTCCTCTGTGACCTCTCCCTAACATTACCCTGTGTAAACTAATTGCCTATAAAAATAACCATCATGTTCCAATTATCCTTTCCCTTTTTCAAGAATGGCAAATGTGATGTAGCAAGCACACTGCACAAAAAATTATTATAGATTAACACTGCTGACTTCCTCCTACACTTAAGGTTTATGACTCCAACAAATTAGTGATAGCTTTGATGACATTGTACAGGTGAAGGACTAAATTTCCAAGGATTGTTCTTTAGACCTGTCTCTGAACAAATAGGATTTGAAATACCATTAACTTTTATCTGAACATGATAATGCACTTCTGAGTAGTCAGGATACATAAGTCTGGAAAGCTTCAAGTATATATTAGAAGAAATACATATAAATGAATAAATAGTTTTTCTATTAGTCTCTAGCATGATAAAAAGGTAAGAACTACTTTCCACATAGTTCTGTGTCCTAATCAGGTGAAGTGACACTCATCAAGTGCAAAGAAGATTTTATCCTTTTTGTCAAAAAATAAATCAGAAACTTTTTAAGTGTCCTTTGAATAGATGCATCTTAATATCCAGTATCAAGTATTAATTTAATACTTGCCTACTTGGATTAGCTTTCCTTTCAAAAGAAGGTATAGTATACTAACATATTACATGATGATACAAACTAATATAATGTAATTTTAAATACATTCATTATGCTATTACAAGGCTCACTGTGAACTGCTAGCATATATAGGCCAATGACATTTATACTTACATGCAAGGATGATGATGATCTCTCCTTGTCTCCTATGAAGATACAAAAAGTTTATGCTAGTGGTAGTGTATAAACCTAATTGTACAGAGAAATCAGACACCAGGGGATGTGCATCACTGTCTTTTCCACATTATTTTTTGTTTAGAGGTTAATTGTTTTACCCTAAAACTTAAAGCAAAAGCTAAACATCAGAATAAGGAAGACAGAGGAGGAAGTATTTTATTTCAGATACTCCCTGTAGGCAACTGTTTAATCACTAAGAACTGACATTTTAATTTAAATAAAATAATTACAAGGAAGAGGTGGGTGAACCTTTTTGCATGCAGTACGCAGTCACACTTTTCTTATTTCTAAAGAAGATAAATGTCAACTATTTAGAATTAATTAATCAAGTCCATAAATACTGCCATATTTCTGTTTCTTTGGGAAATCTGAAGCAGTTTTAGTTTTACTAAAGACCAACCCCTACATTTATTAATAAAACAGAGGAATTAATGAAGGCCACCCAGTGCTGTATTTTGCCTTCAGAATGTGACCCAACTTCATGAGGTTCAACTGTATGAATTTGGCCGAGTTTGATTAATGAAAAAAGAATTGCAGAACTATAGGTAATGCCATTAGTTTGTAAATGACACAGACAGTGTCACTTTAACAGTGTAAATTAAAACTGTGTCAGTTAAGAAACTCAAAGCAAGAGACATAAATTAAATTGTTAAATCAGCAATATAGCTCAAGAGAAAAATACCAGGGATTGAGGAAGCAGGAGCTAGAAGACTGTAACTGCCAGGTAAGGGACCATCTCATCCAAAAGAACTAAAGAGGCCAGCACTTACCTGCTTCACTACGAAGCACACAGCCAGCAAAGACTCACTGGTGTGCATAATTATAATGAGCTTAACAGAACCTTCCAAAGTCCCAGATTGCATGATCATCCTTGCATAACATAACTAACATAAAGTTAGTTAAGTAAAAGGTTACAGCTAGAAGTCTTTGTAAGGGTTGTAAATACAGTTTAAGACTATTTATTCCCCAAATAAGCCTATTGAAACACCTTGGTATTTCTCAGCATGGGGCAGCAGAATTCTAGACCAGTTAATAAAAGTAAAATTATGATTTCCCCTTTTTGTGTTTCCCAAGTGTTCTAAACATGATAGACAATGATTTACTTGTTACTAGCATGAACCATCGTAACATTGACTACACTGTCCAGCTAGGATATATAGGTATACATGAGAAAGGAGAGAGAAGAAGAGAAGAAAACAATAGTAAAAGCAGCAAAACTCAGTTTTAATTCTGGAAGGGATTTTTTCATTGAAAATAATGACTCAGACAATTCACCATATAATTAAGCATGCTACAACTTGTATGTTAGGCAGATAAGTAAACTGTACTATTCATGGTAATACGTAGTGAGGCAGTAAACCTGCCCTGATTGAAGTACGCAGGCAACTGACTAAGCTCTGGACTGAGGTTTAGCTAATTGAACATAACTTGGGAAACTACTGGAGAAAACATGAGAAACTGGTGAATGTTTAAAAGTTGCATTGCAAGAAGCTGACAAAAGCTGTGAGAGTGCCGGATTTCACATAACATTGCGGGGAGAAATGGCCATACTTCAAAGATAAATGTTGAGGATGCCATGGACTTTCCGGGGAGCAGAGTCTTGTTAGGCCAAAAGCATCCCAGTATCCATATCAGTCAAAAAAATCGTAGGTACAGTTGTAGTAAAACTGGAGCCAATGAGGAAAAAGTCATAAGTGGTAGGATGTTTTGAGGGAAGATAAAAGAGTCAAAAATATATGGGGGAAGAGCAAGCACAAGAAAATTGAGATAAAAGGGCTGAAAAGGTGTCAGTCACTCATAATCAATATGCTGGTCAGTATTACTTGTCCAACAGATATCTGTGCCTGACCAGTTGTATCCTCTTACTAGACTCTATTTCACAGAATCATCTAGGTTGGGAAGCACCCTTAAAACCATTGAGTCCAACCAGTAACCTAGCACTGCTAAGTGTGTGCAACATCTGCTGGACTGGGATCTTGTGTCCTTGTAGTACACCAACTTGGAACCTAGCAGACTGGGGAGAAAAACTCCGTCTAGGTGCACTGAATTCACCTATCCTTAACTTTAACAAATTTTAAAAGATGCTAAACCAATGAGTCCATAAAGATCCACTCTGCAAGTTCAAATTTGTTTTGAAACTTACAAGAGTGGAACACCTAGACACTGATATACTAGCAGCCATGGTTTATCCTACCACAGTACGAAGAGATTCCATGTAATGTAAACTGGCTAATTTATCAAACATTTTTTTGTTCTAATTTTAAGCCACCAGGTTTTTTTCTACTAAACTTGCATGGTACTATCAAATGTGCAAAATGGTTTCAAAGACTAGTAGGTTAGAACAACAGCATTGTATACTTACCAGGATTCCCTAATAGGTTTCGATTAAAAAAAAAAAAAAGAGGGGAAAGGAAAAAGACTGTAATTTTTACCATTGCTGAGTGGGAAGTCCCTGCATGTCACTGGACAGCTATAGTAGAAAAGGTAGCCAACCCTAGCTAATCTGTCAATGAGGCAGAACTTTCCAACAACTGTTTCCTTCTTAGACTCTGAACAACCACACATATTTAAAACTTCGGTTCATTCTTTTATTACAGATCATATGAAACATCATAAAATAGAAACCATCATCAGTTGAAAACTGTTTCAATAATTAGAAAGCAGCTACCCATGTAAGTGCAAACAAGTGAGACATCCATGGCACATTAAATAACGTTGTTGGTACATCTTTTTCACCTTATTCTGAAGTGGTCTGCATCTCAGATAACAGTTTATAAAAGACAGAAAAAGGGCAGTGTGTTCTCCTGTCAATAGACAGTCATTAGCTTGTATATACACAGTTCATGCCAGGGCACTGTCAAATTATTATGTTATGCTATTCTTTCCAAATTTGCCCTTCAATAGAAGTGTCATTGATATCTGATATGACTGCTCTCTGCTATCATCAAACACACCCCTGATACATAACCTGAGAATAAAGTCAGTTGCCAGGATGCAATTAAAAAAGAATTGTAGTTTCTGCTCATTGCACATTTTTGCTGAGGTACTTGCTCTGTCACCCAGTAGTGTTCAGAAATGGTCTAACTGTAGGCCTCCTAGCATGGATCATAATGGGATTTTTACTCCTTTTTTTCTGATCTAAATTTTTCATATTTCCTTATTGTCATTCTTCAGTTCTTGATTATCTTCCTCAACCCAAAATTAGTTTTTCACCCATTTTATCCCAGGCAGCCTCACATGCAATAGATGTGACAAAGCAGGAATAGTAAAAGATCCCAGCTAAAGTAATTGATTACTGCTTCAAATGCATTACTGAAGCCGCTGCCATGCAGTATGCTGCAACCTTCCTGGAAGCTCTAAGTCAAGAGAAGATGCTATGCTTCTCAAAGCTTGTGGTGAGCTCAAATCAGCATGAAGCTACAGAGAAATTTATAACTATCACCTTTTATTGACAGATGGATATATCATCTGCGACTGATATGCAGACAAATTTTCATCTGTCATGATGCATATCACATTACAGTAAGAATTACAGATTCTAGGGAAAAAAAGGTTGGATGTCTGTTCACATAAGCAAATGTTGGTCCCTTTTGAAAGCATTCTCCAAAAGACACATTCTCTTTTGTACAGATGTTGTCATTCCAAACACATTTTATTTAAAAAAGTTAAACATATGTATCTTGAATGAGGACATTAAACACTTGTATTTGCAACAGCTATCCCAAATGATCAATATTCAACACAAGTTTCAGTAATGAAAGTATCTGAAAATCTATAAGTTCCTCATTCAAACAGATAAAGAACAAAAGTACTTTTATAGCATTACGCTAACTTCATGCCGTTATTGAAAAGGAACAGGCCCTCTCATTCACTCTAGCAGAACAAGAAATCAGCAGCAACATATTTTGGAAAAAAACAACAATGCATAGCTATGATAATAAAAAAAAATAACTTATTGTTAAGAAAATCAAAGTACAATTCTTTAATAAACGGTTGTTACAGTCAAGCAAAAAATAGACAACATTGTCATTGAGAAAAAATGAATTATATGAAAATTCACTCAGGCTTCTCAAGACTACCGGAATGGTGTGTTTGACTAGTTCTTTACTATCATATTCTGTTTTACTATCTCTTAATACTATATGCCAAAACAACATGTTTTATTCTATGATCTCTAATACATTAGTGTGAGTCTGTATGCCCCTTCAGTTTAATATGCATATGCTTGATTTAAAGCACATATTTAATTCTTATGAGCTGTCCATGACTATAGTTTTTTCCCTTACTAGAGTTGGAGTTGTATATATGTAAATAATAATAATTTGGTTTCTTTTTTCTACAGGATTTTTTAAGAAATCATCTTATTTTTGAGGTACCCCAAATCACCTTGCAGATCTCCAATTGCCTTGCTTATCCTTGACCTTTCAATTTTTCGTCAAACAGCTGAGCACCACTTAATTTTTCTTACCCTTCCTGTAGCGTCTTCCAGTTCCCACATTTCCCTTCCTTTCCCTCAGCACAGCTGCACTAGTACATTGCCCACACTGTGAGGACTCAAGCAAGGAAGGATAGAGGCAGGTACGTGGGAAAAGTGAAGGATCAGGCTGTGAAGCAACAGAGAGGTAGGTGGGTCTCAGTTCACTGTTGCTCTACTGCTCCCACCTCAGAAATCTTCTTTGTATGTATTCCTGATGCAAGCCACCAGAAAAAAAAAAAAAAAAACAATCCAAGAAACCCAGCAACAAAAAAATCATGCTCTCCCACAGACCAGACACTAGTGGAGAAGCAATGAAGCAGAATATATAGAGGGAAATCCTTCCTTCTATCTACAAGTTTGCAAGACATAATTAATCATTTTGCCAGGGAATTAACATCATATTACAAGCATCCAATACTGAAAAAATATTTCAACAAGCATAGCTGCCAAGATGTTGGTAATGAGGTGCTGTAAGGTTGGCCTCTGCAGAAGGAAGTCAGGGCCTGTCCTGTGCTGGACACAGCAGTTCCAGATGCCTCCTCAAAGGACAAAACAGACCCACTGTGCACCAAAGCTGTCCCAGGAAGAGGAGCTTCTGGAACTCCTGGTATTTAAGAAAGGGTGACAAATGCAGACAAAACCAGCACCAGAGCTGGGAGAGATGAAACAACATGAGAACAGAAAGACATACAGGAGGAAACAAGGGAGACAGAAGAGCAGGAGAGAAACAGAGGAACAAAAGAAACATGAGCCACAGTGCCAGAGCAGGACAGAGAAGGAGCATGGGAGAAACAATTTTTTTGAGGGATGGTAGAGCAGGAGAAATTCTGTGGAAAAGCTATCCGCTCAGAGCATGACAAAACCCCCAAGCAAGGCAGAAGAAAATAGATGCCCAAGCAGGGACCAAGAGGCAATCAAGAAGGACCTATAACTGTGGCCAATGGAAGAGACCACACTGGTGCCATTGAGCAGGAACCCCAATGTCTAGGCTCAACCTCCTGCACCAGCCACTGCCACCCCAAAGCAAACAGAAATAATGTGCAGTTAGGGGAAGTGGGGAACAGGAGGGTGCAAGGTTGGTGTCTGAACGCAAGCTGAGGTGTTTCTGTAAGTGTACTTATTTGTTTGTTTCACTTTATTTTCCAATACCAGAAGCAGTAATCAAAGTTCATTAATTGGCAATAAATCATATTGATTAAAATTTACCAACCTGAAAATTTTTTTCCTTCCCACAAGAAATACTTACCTTTCCCTCAAGAAAAATTTGCCAAAACACCCTAAAAATGTATCAGAGGTTTCAGTGGTTTAATCTGTCTTAGATTTATACTCAGAATTGGAGTTTCTTAAAAATGTCCTGATGACTTTCTCAAAAGTATCACACACACCCTAGACTACCAGTTTTATGACAATTTTTGAACTTAAAATTGATGAATTTGTTGATTTGTTAATTTGTTGTTTGTTGATTTGTTGGTTTTGTTCTTATCAACTCCAACAGTTTAGAAAGGTTATTTTCCCTCTAGACTAACCAAGCTTTTATGGAGCTTGTATCCCTCCTCACCTAGTATCTTTTCCAGAGCAAGTACCTAACCTGCCTTCTTTGCTGAGTTCATCTCTCGGTGCACATGAGATGTAGGTGTTGGAAGTGTGGTAACATCTGCCTTCCTCCTCCTCCCATCCTGCTCAGGCTCCAGCTTCCAAGCCAGTCTCTGTTTACAACACCACAGACAGATTCAGTAAGCAGCACTGGAGTGGCAACCAGGGAAGTCATTAGTAAGACACTCAAGATCGTTAATGCAGCATGGGCAAGGCAAAAGGAGTTATCTAAAGATACAAAAGGTTTATTGTCTAACTCAGTGTTTTCCACCCTAGAGGGATGTTGAGATAGTAGATCTGAAGCCACCTAAGCATATTTTCTCATGATTCTGGTGGTCTCACTTCTTTCTTTATATGTTGTCCCACACAGGGCCTATGTAAACATCCCTCTGTTTCTGCAAAGAGAAAAAATTGAACTGAATGCTCTGTCCTGCTGGGAAGTTTTGTATAGAACCTTGATGGAAGAGAAGCACCACCCTGTCGATGTGGAGACTTCACACACAGAAGAAAATAGAGTGATATATGCAGTAGAAAGCCAGACACTGACATGTTCTGCCTGTCATGTGCAAACTGCATCCAATATTAACCACTGAAACCCTTGACATTCATTCTCACTTGAAAAAATAGCCCTGAATATGATTTACATATCATATGTGCAAATAGGAGCCCTGAAATAGGATGAAACACAGAGTGATTAATCTGAAAATTTTAAAATATTTTATATGGTACCCATGAAACCGTAGGCAGAAGAAAAAAATCTATAATGTCTGAAAGTCTCATCCCCGCTTAGAAGCGAAGTAGAATTAATAGGCATAGATTTGGAACACATTTTTTCACTCTTCCTCTAACCCATGAATGTTATTGGACACTTTATGCATAACAAATGGCAATTAAACATATATATTTTACATTTTCAGGGATGTACATGTACTATAATGAATTCTTTTCCACCTTGCAGAAATTGAGGAACACAGTAGAAATAATTTAATATTGTAAGGTAGATATTTAAAAAATAAAACTACTATGTAAAAAGTTTTTTCAGATAAGTCATGCAACTTTTTTTTTCCTCAAGTATCTGGTTTCTTAATATTACTCTCAGCAAACATTTAGATGTTCATAAAAGACAAAAAATAATAGACGATGGAAAAACTCTACTGAAGTGTCAATATTTAAAAGGACAAATAGGATGAGCAAGGTAATTACAGTGTGACATAAATCTCAAGATAGCAGGCTAGCTAGTGAGAGTCTGATTCAGACTCAGATGGCTGTAATATAAATAATGCCAGTCAGCACAGGACTGGGGTAAAGCAGACCTTGTCAAATCTAGTAGATTTGTTTAATTTGTCACAGTGGGAATATAAGCTTAGCTGATAAGATAACAGTGCTAATGCATAGGTTTCTGTAAAACATTTTGACTTGGTACTGCGTGAGATGTCAATTTAGTGCTCTGAGTGATACATAGTTATCACGTTATATTATAAGGACTAAATCAGCTGGTTCATGAGTCTTAAAAATGCAACTACACATTAAAAAAAAAAAAGTTTCTCCGGGTACCATTACTTGGAACTGTACTATACAAAACTTCTCTTTACTGAAAGTACCAGAACCATAATGACTACAGTAATGAAGTAGGACAGGTCATAATAG
>NW_010263645.1:15663-23516 GCF_000690775.1 Eurypyga helias | reverse complement strand
CCCTATGCACATGGTACCAAACTCTCATTCAACAGAACCAAAATTAAAAACATAATTCATGCACAAAATGGTTGACGTAACTGGAAAGAAGGAGCTCTGGAGATAAGGCTCAAAGGCAGTCAGCTGAACATTATACCTAGATAGTATGTATTTTCTTGAGATATATATCTATGTCAGGAAAAAAAAAATATACTACACATACTTTTTACACTCTTGCACTGCAGTTGCACTCCCACTTCTAGCATTCACAATGTAGAAGATTTTTATTTTATTTAAATGTAGAACATTTAAATGAAGAAAAAAGCTGTAACAGGCATGAAGGTATACTTTGTAGTATATGGTCAAGTAACTAACAAAACCAGAAGTTAATCAAAGAAGAACTTAATGAACTGGGTATGAGACTGAGATAACCTTGACTTTCTTCTCAACAGATTTAAGCTTAGTGTTTGTAGAAATTCTCTGCCAACAAGACAGGGTCCAAAGGTTTCCTAGGCATACTACAAGCATTATTTTTGCCTAAAGCTTGTATTAAAATATCTCAAATTAACATAAGGTTGTTTCAGTTAAGACATCACTGCTAATCTCAACCATACAATACACTGTTCCATTCTTCTTAGGATCATCCTTTTTTGTATATGAAGACAATCTTGATCTTTGTGAATTTCCACACAAATCATTAATTTTAGCACACTCACTGTCCTTGCTAATTGTGTGGACACTTTCAATGTATAGGGACACTTTATGATGTACAATACACCAACCAATATTCACCAAAGGAGAGGCAAGAATTACTTAATGAATTTTGTAGCCCAAATTCCCTTTTATAGATACCCTAATATACTGTGGTATTCTTGCATTTTGCTGTAGCTTTGGGTTCCTTATATTCAGTACATGACCCAAGAAAGTCTACAGACCTTCTGTACAAACCTGAGTAGTTGTTCTGCATCCTATGTTTGGATGTCTCATTATCTCTGTTTTGGTATGCCCCTTTCTGAGACTACACACTGCTTCCCCCCACATTTCAGTTTGTCAACACAATTTTGTGTCCTACTGTGTTGGCACTCCTGTCCCATAGTGTTATCTTTAAATTTAATAAGCATCAATTACCTATGCCAAACTCAGACCCAGTCTACTTTGGCTCCAACATGAAAGCAGAATAGAGAACCATACCAGGTTTGGGTGTGGTTGTTTTGGGTTTGCTTTTGGTTTTGTGGGTTTTTTGTTTTTTTTTTTCCAAGTGTAGCTGTCCGTTAGTCCCACATTAAAAGAGAAATGTTATTTATGGTGTTCTAGCTTGTTCATTCAGAGTATCTGAAGTATCTGTGTGAAGTGTTATGTTGTCTAGATGAACCTAAGATCAAAGAGCAAGAAATAAAAGCTAGGAAAACAAATACTTAAAGCAAGGATCCAAAAAAATATAGACAATTAACTCCTTAAATAGAACCATCACCACTCTAGTAAATATTTAATAAAACAATGAATATTTTGCTTAAAAGTACTTTAAGTGAAATAATCCAAATATAACCAAGGCCTGAAGATAATTCTGCATAAAGTCAAACTTTAATCACAATGATGTTAGCCTGGGAATCCATATAAAAATCAATATAGATGCAAAGATACCTGGATCATTAATTCAGAAATTAGTGGCAAAGCACTCTAAAACCAATCATGTTACCAAAATTTAACAAGTGTTCTTCAGACATCCTAAAAAGTGTCAGCAAAACTACACAGCTATCTTATACTTAGCTATTCAACCAGAATAGTAAAGACTCTTTCAAATTTTGACAACACTTAGAAGTGATGTTCGGAAAAATAATATATAAATACTAAAGAAATTAATCATTGTGATATATTTGTATTAATTTGAAAGACATAATATTTCTAGAAGTATTTTCTAGAAACTGTGTAAAACACTGACTGTCTAGAATAAAAGCCCACTGTTCATGAGACACAGAATTCAAAAAGGCTTTAGAAGTTGAAACAAGAAATTCCCAAAGTAACGCTTTAGAGTAAATAAAAGGATTATAGCTGTGATTTCTAGCAGTAACATTTTTGTAAAATTCTTTGAAAACCTGTAGAATTTTATGTAAACATATTTTTAAAATTTTTAACAAACTAATTTTAAATAATATTGTAAGCATCCTACACATTCTAATAGTCAGATAAGTAAAGCAATATGAAGTATACAGAAGAAAAAAAAGCATGCTCATACTCTTGTCAAGTGGAGTTTTTTCTGCAAGTTACTGTTATCCAAGTAACTTTACTTGATAGATTCTCATTACAATGAGAAATAGGGTAACAAATATGGTGTATTAAATCAAGGACACATATGCCTATATCTATGCAAACAGAGTTGACCAGTTCCAAAGGGCAAACAAGGCACTGAAGGATTCAACTATATTGAAGATATTAAATATATATTCAATATATTTTTATGTCTTGCTTTATGGCACAGAATTCCCAGCAGCAAGGCAGGGGTGGAGAAATACTAAGAAAAATCTAATTTCTTCTACTAAATCCCATTTCACATTCTGCAGTGCTTTCTCAGACTGTTCTAATTCTACTTGAAGGGTGAAGACATTTCCCATATGTCAAACTCTTGTCTTCTTTAAGTCCCTGAAGTCATGTCTATACTGAATAACTCTCAGAAGAACCTCGAGCTGTTTCTTGTTAAAATCTTTGTTAACTTGTCTGTTGAATAACAGCAAAACATATATCAGGTGTGACTTAACCTTTCCAAAGGAAGGTGTTCACAGGCTCTTAAATATCATCTCCACCATTGTATGTCAACAGCCTTGAACCACACTGCAGTAAGCGATTGCTGCAGACAGAGTTCAGCAGTTCAGCAAGAGGGATTTTTGCTGAATAAGGTATATGGTATCAGTTAAACAACCTTCGATTTACAATCTATCCCCTGCATGAAACTTTTCCACTTGCTAAAATGAAACTGTTAAAAAAAATTTTATCCTTGTGTGTGTGGTGAGAGGAAAGTAATGCCTTTAAAGTAACACACATTCAATCACACTACATTTAGAACTTGCATTAATATTAATAGCATGGACACCTTGAACATATAACAACAACAAAAAACCAAAACAAAATTAAACAAAACAAAACCTCCCACCCCAAACAAACAAACAAACAAAAAACCAAACCCAAAACATTATTTACACTGTGTTTAATATAAAAGAAAGAACTTTTTTGTTTTGTTTTGTTTTTAGCTAACAAATTCCAGAGAATTGGATATAAAAATTTAAACATATTCTTAAAAGCTAACAAATACAGTAAATTGTAGTTTGGTTTCTACCCTCCTTTTATTGATAGTGCAAAAGGCTGTTAAGAATGAAACTGTTCATTCATCCTATGTCTCAGTATAATACCCACATTATTCCTAGATACGGTTAAACATAACTAGCTTACTTTAATACAGTGCATAGTTGAATTAATGTTAGTTCAAGAGACTAAAGAGTGAAGAAGTAAAGCTTTATGATCAGTTGATTTTATTCACTTGAAAAGAGTAGTTTTGTCTTGGAACACAAATTATAATCACTTTTTTTCCCCAAATTCTAGCAGACAAAACACCCTATGGTAGTTCACAATCTTTAAATGCTAGTTTATGGCCTCTTGATGGTTCATTATTTGTTCTGCTATAATGTTGCATCATCGAATTTTGTAACATACTGGAACACCCTTTTCAGAGAAAAGCATTTTATTTCAGCTCAAAAGTCACAAAAGTTAAAGAAGTCTTCAAACCTCTTCACTGTAAAAAGAGCAAGGTTTTAATTGTTTTATTAAGAGACAGCTGTTCTGGATCTGAACAATTTTAGAAAGTTTAATGTTCTTTTACTATGTGGAAGTATCTAATTTCCCAATATGCATCTGTTTTTCATAGACATGATGCAGCATCTATATTTTCTTAACTTTAAAGGTATTACAAAGTCTTTTTACATAGATGCAAAGTTAGATTCTGGAACTCAGCTGACATGATTTTATTAAACATGTAGTCAAAAGTACCAATATTAAAAACAAACAAACAAAAACCCCAAAACACCCCCAACAACAAGCAACTAACCAACCAACCAAAAAACCCAAACCTTAGACTATATTAAAACTGAAAAAAATAGAATTCTTTTCCCAGACCCTCAAAAGCAGTAAACCTTTTAGTAAGTTGTGGTTTCAAACTGAAATCAAAGCAGAATTGATACTTTTTAACCAGTCAGCATTGTTCATGTAGGAGACCTGGACAATAAGCCAAAATATCTTATATGAAATGCTTACCTACAGAAACCCCAGATTCTTCAGTTATGTATATGACATCTTAAATTCTGTTTCAAATGCACCGGTTCCTGCCCTCTACTGGCTTATCCCCAGATCATGGAAACAAGAAATTTGCTGAACAATGTGGGAATCATTAAGGCAGATCCTTCATGTTCAGAGTTAGCACATCCTTTAAATCCAAAACAAACCTAAGTACAAATCAATACTGTAAACCAACAATGCAGAGAAGCTTCTGAGCACGTGAAAAAAGATAAGAATAAGAAGCTTCACAAAACAGTTCCTGATTTGTAGAAGGAAGAAAATTCTCCCTGAGACTGCCATATTCTGGCCTTAGCTTCTGTAGACAAAGTCAAGGAATGCTGTCCAGAAAGCATGACATGGCCAAGGTAATGTAACAGTAAAACCAAAGGATAATTAATGCACTGCAAAACCTGTTCCATAACTACAACTGAACTCTACAAATAACAACGTGCAAAACCTATCGATCGAGGTATTTTGATTCATCTTGACTGCCCATGTTGTGTGAGATACAAAATCTCTACAGATGATGCATTGCATGTACCCTTAAAGATGAGAAATATGCATTTAGTAAACAGGTATTTCAACCCACCTTCAGAGATACAACAAACGAACAAACCTCTGCACTCTGAAACTGTACATTAACAAGCAATGATCTGTCCAGTTTTCTCTGGTGGGGGCCAGACAGTTTCCACACCTTTAAGGATGTAACTTCAGAAAAGTAGCAAAGAGAGATTGCTTATCTCTTCAATATGCAGGACATCCAAGTGCAGTATGGTCATCATACCTACTGGACCAAGAGTAAGAGGAAGGAACTGCTTCAAGGAAAGGGGCAGCTGTGGAGAACAGGCTGGTCTGGAGGCACTTTGGAAGAGTTAGCTATTAAGACTGAACTAAACAATTTCCTACACTGGGAGGGTTATTTAGATTATTTGTCAATAATATGGCTTGTATTACATATTTTTTTAAGAAAAATTAAATGTCTCTTATTTTCCTTAAACTACAGGATGCTAGAGTATATCCTAGATTAGAGTTCAAAGTTACTAAATTTGAAAATGAAAATAAAAGTTTTACAAACACACAGCTCTCGTACTCAAGTGCAAGGTCTTGGAAGTCATATGGGGAAATTTATTTGGAAGGACAATCCAGGGAAGTACTATATATTTTCAAAATATGTTCTTTATTATTCACAGATTCACAGAGAAGTAGGGGTTGGAAGGGACCTTGAGGGATCATCTAGTCTTACCTCCCTACCCGAGCAGGATCACTTAGAGTAGATCACATAGGGAAAAGTCCAGGCAGCTTTTGAAAATCTCCAGGCAAGGAGACTCCACCACCTCTCTGGGCAGCCTGTTCCAGTGCTCTGTCACCCTCACAGTGAAGTTTTTCCTCATGTTCAGGCTGAACCTTCTGTTTCCAGTTTATGGCCATTGCCCCTAGTCCTGTCACTGGACACCACTGAGAAGAGTCTGGCCCCATCTTCCTGACAGCTTTTAGGTATTTATAATCATTGATAAGATCGCTCCTCAACCTCTTGTCCAAGATGAACAGACCCAGCTGTCTCAGCCTTTCCTCATATGGAAGGTGCTCCAGGCCCTTCATCATCTCAGTGGCCCTGTGCTGGACCCTCTCCAGTAGTTCCTTGTCCTTCATGAACTGAGGAGTCCAGAACTGGACACAGTACTCCAGGTGAGGCCTCACCGGTGCAGAGTACTATGCATACAGAACAAATGAAATCATTATCAGGGTGAAGAAATAAGACAGGAATTGTCATGATACTTGCTAAAAATTTCTCCAAGTCCAAGCTTCTCTCCCGCTTCATGCCCTAGTAGGGATCAAATGCCAGGCTGTGGGATTCACAGTCTGAAAGTGGAAGGGGTTTCCCAGGTATTTCCTTTGATTTACAGTTTTCTGTGAATCCGACCATTATTTCAGCATGTTTTATGGCAGTTGTCTCTGTTCATTACTGACACGTAGAGAACCATAAGCTAGATAACTGCTAATGCAGAAAGTAGAAAAGAGCGGGGCAACTTAGCGTAGTGAAACATAGAAGCAGGATAACTATTCTTTGTAGTGCAACCCACTCCATGACTGGGAGGTGTCATGGGACCAGAAAGGAAGAACATCCTCATGTAGCTGGGACAGTGAGCAATGCCACATTTAAGAAGTTTACTATGTCAGTCTAACCACTGACCTCTGTATTTCGCAGGTAACACTAAACCTGTCCAAGACTTCTTCTACAAATCCACTTCATAATATAACCCCCTAAAAGGCTGAGTTTCAGTATTCATGGCATGGCATATGTGGGCCAGAAAACTTCGGCTTCAACTAGTTCTAAAGATTGAATGAAAATTTAGCATTAAAAGCAGAGTTTTACACTGTGAAACAAAACAATAGTGTTTAACCCCTTCTCAACAAATACCAGCAAAAACCAGACAGCAGCATCCTTACAGTATAAATTATGACACCTGTGGAGAGTTTACAAATATGTTCAATCTCCAAAACTTATACTGAGTCCTGGAAGGCCAATTTTCCTCAAATAATAAACCAATCTACTCTTCCTCTACTTTCTCTGTACCAAAACCAAAGTGACTGTCTACCTGGTATAGAACTAAGAGACAATTTGTCAGAATTTCCCGACTTGTAAACTCCCTTTACAGTGTCTCAGCATTACCCATCCTTTCTCTCAAAAGAAGTTTTGTGAGCAATAATCATAGATGCTTTAGTTAAAAAATAGTGTAAAGACAGAAGGCACATAAGCACCTGCTCAACGAAGCTATCCTTGTATTGAAATATTTTAGGGATGGTTATTCCTTACACTTAAGGAAATATTTGCTTAAGCAAACATGTTAAACTCACCCTGGCACACCAGAGTTGTCAAAAATTTGAGAGATTCTACTTCAGTTTCTGTACCAGGAAGGAAATTAGACTACCAGTCCTCCCATTTCACCCCTTGACAGGCAGCATACATTATCATTTTGAAAGCAGGAGACAACAACAGAATATATCATTTTAAAGCATTCTTAAGGAAAGGTCACTGCAGTATTCTGATTGAGTTACGTATATTCAGTGGTTTTTTTCAAAATGTGATAAAAAGGAATATTGACACTTAATTTACCTATTGTATTAGACTTAGTAACTTTTGTGAACACAAATAATATGCTTCACAAAGGAAACTACTATGGGAGAACAGTATTAAATATAGATAAGATGCTATTAACAGAATATTTTTTTCAACATGTTATTTTACCTGCATTTTAAATGAGTAATAATTGAAATTAGATACCTAATAATTATAAATCAGCAGACAGACTGCCATATGAGCTTCAGTTTCACTTTTGACAGGTGGAAGTCAGATAAAATAGTCAAGATTGAAAACTATTTAATATAGAAACTCTGTTGGTTTTAGTAATTCTAACAGCAAAAGTAGAATTAGACACAAGTAAGTGCTTCTCTGAAAGCATTTTCTCAATGTACAATGTGTCTGGATATTTGATTGTAGTTCCCAGCTCACATATTAAGTTAACAGAGGTAAAAAGGCTAAATTCCGTATCACT
>NW_010263645.1:729-15652 GCF_000690775.1 Eurypyga helias | reverse complement strand
CTGGTTTAATGAATAAATCTGGCATTGGCATATCTAATACTAGATTTTTAATGTATGCTTCTCCCAGTACCTCTAACAGTTGCTGATGTCTGCTTATCTAATATTGACACAAAAGCAATCTCCAGAGAGTTTATTCAAGGCTATTTCTTCCCTATTTTCCACTTCAGGCTTCACTCCTCCAGTGAATGCATGTCTAATATCTCACACAGTTTTGATTTTTCAATGCCCCTCTCAAGATAATTTAAAACAAAAATAAAAGACAGAGGGCAACAGAAGATTGTAAATATGGAATGCCTAGGGTAGATGTAGGATGCTATTTAATTCACATAAGCAACCTGGGGAAGAAGGTGATGGAAGAAGGTCAGACTGAGTGACAGGCCCCTGCACAATCAAGATAGTGAACAAATTCCTTCATTGTCTCTTTCGGTAGGATTATAGCTCCTGTGAGTATTCTAAGTCAGATCAGAGGTCTGCCTAGCCTGGCATCCCACATAAGAGCCAGTTATCTTCAGAAAATTAAGTAGAAGATAAGTATAATATTTTTCAGGACTCTTACCCTGCAGTGATTTGCAGCTTACACACGTAGGTCAGAAGGGTGAGTTTAACAGCTCATCAACATTTTACTGTCAATCTGCCTAGTTTCTTTAGCCTAGCCAAGCTTCTTGTTTTCACTGAAATTTATGACAGACTCCTAAAACTTTTTCGTGATTTCTGTAAAGAGTGCTACCTTCCACAGAAGGTGCAAGGCAAACTGGTGTTGGATCTTCAGGCATTTGCCACCAGGACTAGCAGATGGATTCAAAAAGCAGCTTGATGGATTCAAGGAGGAAACAGCTGCTAGACACAACAGAGATGACCCTTGCCTCAAAAGTTCCTACACCATAAGTCACTGGACACTAGGAGAGCACCATCACCTGCTAGTTTTCCAATGTTTTTATAGTCTTTCCTTCACAAGCCACTATCAGGCACTGTCAAGGGTTGGAGAATGGTCTAGATACATACAACCATTGCTATTTATATTAATTACAGTTGCACATTAATATATCTGAGTGTAATTACGTCATGCTAACTAACTGGTCTTTTTTACTGAGAGTTAGATTACATTACCCCTCACAGAAAGAAACTGGCTTTTTCTCAAGCACAGGAGGCTACAGAGAGTGAAGAGTCGGCCAAGAAACCTAACATATCATCTTTCACAATATTCACCCAAAGTCTAGGGAAATTCAGTCTGAAAAAAAAAAAATATATAGTCTGAAAATATATTTGTTAGAAAAGATGTAATTGGGTTGAAACATTCAGTACAATCTTCTTTGTTGCTGAGATCTGAGATTTCAGATTCATGTCATAATGGGCTGTAGAAAAACCTTAGCAAATAAGTCAGTAGTTGTCAATCACAACTTTAAAAAGTTCTAATTCTCACAACATGTACCAATTTGAGAAGTGATGGAGTTTACTTCAGTAATAAACCCAGTCATACAGTTCATAAAAACTAAATAAATATTTTTATTTTCTTTCTGAATATTCCTTACAGATTACTGAAGACAACTTCCATGATGAGCACAACATAATGGTTTTTTTCTATAACTTGGCCAGACTGTGTTACTTATTAAGAAGTTGCTGAAATGTAAAGAAATTGTGCAAATTAGATAAAATGCTAATATTAATAGTAGTTATCTGACAGGATATCTGCCATCTTCTGTGGAAAGTATGACACAATGAAACAAGGAAACTGACTAGTCATGGAAACCATGCCATTAATTTCAAGCAATTATTATTACAGGAATATAAATGGTTTATGTAATGACAAATGACTGTTGCTATGAGAGCACACAAAAGAAACTAAATTGATCCCCAGGCACCTGCTCCTTAATTGCATGAAAGATAACTTTGAACCATGAAAAGCTTAAGTGGGTGTTGTGGTTTGATCCCAGTCAGCATCTGGATAGTTGCATAAGTCACAGATCCTCATAGGATGTCAGTGAGCCCAGAGTAGAGAAAAGAGACACTCGGTATCAAGTGTCTTCCTCTATTCACCAATAACACCAAAAAAAAAAAACCAAAACCAAAAAGTAAATAGTGCAGAGTGAGTTAACAAGTAGGTAATCAGGAAAGCAAGAAAATTACAAACTTGACAAAGGTGTTTACTTCACTGTCACAGAGGAACATGACAAGCTGACAATTAGAACACTACAAAACACCAGCACCTAGAACAGCAGGGAGACTGATAGGAGAAAAACTAGAATTGTAGTTAGAGTTTCCTTTACCCCTTCAGTCTCAGTGTAGTCATTAGAAAAGGGTCTTTCTGCAAGTGATGGCTTAACACCTTTGTCGTGGTTTAACACTTTGCCATATTGACAAAACGTAGCTGCAATACCTTTATAAAGCTCTCCGTTTATGCCTGTAAGAGAAATAGAGTTTCAAGCACTGGGATATTTGTACATATCTTATCTAATAGTACCACTTCACAAAAATGCTGAATGCCCATAAAGTCATAAAGTAGATACTGTGTGTAGGTAGAAACTGGTTCAGCTGCAATCCATTTTTTTAACAGCATTGCCATCCTATCAGTTAAATTTCAGATTCAGTATTGAAGGCAAGTGTTACACTACACATAGAGTCAGCTATGCCTGAGGTTTAGCTAACTGCACAGCACGTAAGGAACTACTAGATATGATGTGAGAAATTCCAGAATGTAAAAAATGAGGATGGGAAGCTGATAAGGCTTACAGAGTGTCATGAAGAGTGGGTGGATTGCAAAGGTTTTAAGGGAAGTTCAGAAAGAGTATTGGGGGCTTTTAGGGACAGAACTACACAAAAGGTGATCTTGCCCCAGAATCCTTTCAGTCAAATTTGCTACACATTTCCATTTCATTGTAAAATATTTGAATTGTGTGTAGTAAGAGCCAAGCTGATTTCTGTAATCACCTCTTATAACTTTAAAAAGTAAACATTTTTCTCCCAAAATGCACTGGATGTTCAGGACATAAACTTGTTTTAGGTACAAGGATTTTGTGCAGATAGGTGGCTACTGAAGCTTCTGTCTAAAGGTAGTCATTAGTTCATTCATTAAATTCAATAGAAGAAACATCCCTTCCCAAACATAAATGTGAAGATGAAACATAACAACAATTGAGACCAAATTTGTGGAAAAATTGTCAAGTTTACAGTCTTTAAGACAAGTTCTTACACATGCCTGAGCCACACTGCAGAACTGCAGAAAGCCTACACCACTACCTTTCACTGTCTGAGAATCACAACGCAAACCCATATCGATAGCTCATCCTACAGTCTTCAGGGTGTGGCACAGCAGTGTCAAGAGCCAGGCTTTGAAATGGCCTTGTTAAATTACTGACTCCAACTTGTTTGCTAGAGAAATAAGGGTTCACAAATCCTAATGGAAAGCTGCAGATTTCTGAGAGAGAGTAAAACAAAAATGTGTTCAATTTAGGTAATTCTTATCTTTTCCATTATTTCAATTATTAATGCTTCACGACAGATTTTTCCATTGCTAATGCTTTGAGTGCAGCATCTTTTCCAGTACTATTATCATCTACCACTATGGGAGCAGTTCTGTGAAAAGAACAGTTATTCCAAAGTGCATCCTTTGCTATGAATGCCTTCCAAGCACTGTTCACACTAAATGTGAATCACTTTTGATATTCTTTTTAATGAAGTAAGCATACGACACTGAACATATGTAAAATATTCATGGATGAGACAGATTTCTGACAGTCAGCCTTAGCTACCATCTGTTCTTATAACAGCATTGGAATAAAGTTTCTATTATACTCTACTCCATAAAATTTAAGCAGGGATATATTGCATTCCACCAGTGGTGTTTATTGGAAAGTTCTGAAATCTGCATGTAGCTGAAGAAAACTGATGTAATTTTCTACTTTGCTAGGGTTTGGATCTCTACATAGTGGTACAAAGCAAACATTCATTTGAGCAAGTAAGAATAATCACTTTTGAAAATTTGGATAGTAAACAATATCACATGATTATTGAGCATTCATTTCTGAAAGTACCTCTTACCAGTTTGGTATCAATACTGTTATTCTTTATGAAGCTCATTGCTAATATTAGTACTGCAAACCTATCAGCTGGCACATGCAAGCAGAACAGTGATACCAAAATGTTGAAAAGAAAATATTAAGTTTAATAGTCATGAAATTATTGTACATCCAAGCTTATATATCTTAAGAGAAAAAAAAGAATTGACATGACAAATATTCCACCTATCTGGCTCCTTCCACATTGCAACAGCATAAACTGCATTACTGTGTAATCATTTACTCCACAAGTAATCATTTGCACTCACCATTGCGGTATACCAAATCTGAGAGCTGCACTGTGTTCACTCATCAGAACAACTTGGAAATATTATAGGAGAACTGAAGTATTTCTTAAAGAAGTCAATGAATTGTAAATGGGATTCAGACCTTTTTTTTAAACTGTCACATCACAACAGCAGTGGGATATCACCACGAGTAGTTTTTGGTTTAAATCCATCACATTTTAGTCTCCTGTACCAGAAAAATAAGCACTAGATCAAATTGCAGTACTTTGCAAAAGGCTACAGATCTTACTGAAACAAGCAAAAGTAATATCTCTAAGACCTGAATGCATACCTTGCACTTTCAGGAGATGTATACCCAGGCTGACCCAGCTGAATTCTTTTCTTGAAATTTTACCTCCAAGACAGCATCCTTTCTTGTGCAGTGCTGCTATAAGAACTTCCATCACAGATGAATATTTCATTAATACTGCAACCATTCAATCTCTATAGCACATCCATAACAAGAGTACAAACATAAAACAAGAAGAGAGTATCTTGTTCTCTTCTCCAATGGTAAGATATTCAGGGACAGCATTCCTTAAGTACTTTGTTACCTCAAGACCCCAGGAGATCTATGTGGAATTTACAGAGGCGCATGCACAGCACTAACCCTCTGCAGTTTAACTTTGTCTGTAAATCCCATAGCTAATCTTCCACAGAGGTTTAGCAATACACCTCTCAGCATTTTCAAGACACACAGGTTTAAATGAAAACACCTTTGTCCTGTAGCATGGATTGATCAAGGAGAGCAGCTATTATTTGGCCTGCAGCCCACTGTAGACAGATTCACACCACCACTACTCCTCCAGCTCCCTCTGTCATCTATTATCCTAACCAATACACTGGGCAATCTTTTCTGAGCTCTGTCCATAACCTAAAACATATATCCCTCTTAACACCCTTTTCCATTCTGCTTTCTTTTTTTTTTTGGTAAGTGTACTGCACGTGCTTCCCTGAATTCGAGCTTTTAGTGACTTGAACTTTTCTGACTGTCTCTTCTTGCAGGACATCAGCCCACCCTATTCCTTTCCTGAGATCATCTGCTCGTTAACTTAAGCTCAATGCTTCTTTTCATTTGACTGTTAGAGCAATGTGATGGTTTTGCTTTCCCCTCTGGTACAGGTGTTCTCAATGCATTACTTGCGTATTACCACATGCAGCCACAAAAATACTGCCTGAGCACCGTTAATCCCTTCAATGCTAGTGTTTCTATCTTTCTATTACCTGAGGATAAACCTATGTCTATCTGCAAGGAGGTAACCTAAGTAGCGAGAGAAAACAGTCATTGCAGGAAAGAGCTAAATAAAATGGTCAGAATGCCTTTCTGCACAAAGCGCCTAGAATAGGGATGAAGTTCTTAATATAGCTTAACAGTCAATGTGAAGCAAATATAGTGAGTGAATTCTTAGTTTTTAGTGTCACCAAGTAGGTGCTTACAAGTAGAAGTGACCAAAAACTGCGAGTCACTTAAAAACACACTAAAGCTCTTTGGCTGTCAATATAATTTACAGTGATCACATTTAGTTTAGTGCCCTGTTATGTTCCATTTCTTGATTTTTCTGTTCTATTTATTTTTACAGGTTTAAAATCTTAAATATATAAAAATATGTGTATATGAACATGGTTATTCACTTTAAGTTTAAAAATACTGAAATAGGTACCCAAAAGTTGCTACGTCACATTTCACAGCTATATATTTGTAAAATATACTCCTATTAAACATGAAAAATACATTTTTCTTACCTAGAAAAACATATTACACTGATTTGTAAAGAATATCAGATGCATTTTGCACACATGAAAAACAAAGAAAAATCTAACATTCCTTTATGGCTACATAAATTAGACAAGGCTGAATGATGCCTCTTGAAGTTAGCATAAAAAAAGAATTTCTCTGAATGACACCCCTCACTTGTTTGTGTTACACACAACCATGTGAATACACAACCATGTGAACAGACGGAACATTGTCATCAGTGACTATTAAACCAATTATAATGAACATTTTTACTAATTGTACTTTATGCTCTGGTCAGATCTGTCATTATCTCAACCCTTTGTCCTCCACATTGGACACCAAAAAGGACTGTCATGGTTTATGCTCAGTAAGCAACCAAGTACCACACAGACACACACTCATCTCTCTGACTGCCCACACAACAACCCCTAAACACACACCCCAACCCCCAGTAGGATGAGAGAGACAATTGGATGAAAAAGATAGGGAGAAATTGTTGGTTGAGACAAGAGCAGTTTAATAATTGAAAGTATGTGAAGTAAAATAGCTATACTAATAAAAGTATGTAGTGAAAATACTACTACTAATAATAATAATGATAGTGATAATAATATGTAATAAAACAAAATGTAAAAAAAGGAAGGAAAACAAAATTGTCTAACTGCTAACCATTGGCTGGCCAATGCTCAAACAGTTCCCGAGCTGTGATTTCCCCTCCTGGCCAACTCCCCCAACTTAAATACAAAGCCTGACATTTGATAGCAACAAACATCCCTTTGATCAGTTTGGATCCGCTGTCTGGGGTGTGCCTACTCCCAGGTTCTTGTAGAAGAAGAAGCTCAGAAAAAAGGTGCAACATCAGAAACTGAAAAAGTCCTTGGCTTGGTATAAACATTCCTCAGCAGCAACAAAAAACATCAGTGTTACCAACATTCTTAGCACAAATCCGAAACATAGCCCCATACTACCTACTGTGAAGAAAATTAGCTCTGTCCCAACTAAAACCAGCAGAATGTTTCACTCTCTTTTTCTAGTTATGTACTATCATTATAAATGTAATGCATATACCACTGAGACTGCTTCAGTCAGTTAAATTTAGTTTAGGAGAACACATTAGGCCTTTGCACTATCTGCTTCAAAATTGATGAATGGGAGAATCTGAAAATTAAAATAAATGTATGTGGCATATACATAGATAAAAATATGCACTGCAGAATTTTAATTATCTACCTAAAATAGTTGGGTTTGTTTCCAAATATCATTGCATATCAAATGAATATAGTTTCTCAGGTATCTTAAATAAATTCACATACAAAGCCAAATAGACAATCTTCTTTAAAAAAAGAAGTTTATGCAAAGAAAGTTCATAAGGCTGTGGCTATTTAGCGATTTATGTGGACTGAAAGAACAAGTTCATTTTCACTACTTTCGGGACAGGAGACTTTATCTGAGAAATTGTCTTCTGCGATTAAGTCTCACAAACAAGTTACATTTAAAAGTATCCATTTGAAGTTCTTACACATTCACACACATACACACACACATATATTGTATGCATATAAATACATACTCAGATTGATGCTGTATTAGTCATGGTTCAAAAAGAACTCCCTTGAACTAAAGCATCAATTGGTCTTATCATTCTTTAATAATGGCCTTCACATGTGAGTCACAATTTAAATAGACAAGAAGGGCAGTGGTGGAGATCTGACACTATTACTGCTGATGTTATTGCTGCTCATGCTGTAACTGTTCTATAAGTTCAGCACCTGTTACTAATATAAAATTCACTTTCCAGAACAAAAAAGTTATTTGAAGTACTGTCCCAGACCAGTTATCCCAGGAAGAGGGAGTTTCGTTGTTATATGCAGGGTGAGATTAAGACACAGATGAGGTCAGATGCCACTAACAAAGGAGTTTATTTTGGTTGTAAGAAAATAACAATAGGAGAGAGAGAAAATAGAAAAAGGGGAAAATTTAGCAAGCAGTCAGGATAGAACTGGAAGACATAGTCATCACCATGGGTACAGCAGTGTCCTGTTGCTCCGTAGTCTTGTAGTCTTCAGTGGGGAGGGTCCCTCATCACAGTTTGGTCTCACAGTCATTTATAGGGTATTTTTTTTGCTGACTCTTGCCTCCTGTGCATGCTCTCAGCAGCTGATCCCATGGGGTGCACAGGAACACTACGTAACCACTTGCATTCTTTGGCAGGTTTGGGGGTCCCCTGTGTCTGGAACTCCCATGAAGCGATGCGATTTTTCTTTGTCCTTGATGGAACTGGTCTCCGGAGGCTATTTGCATCTGTTAGTAGGCCATTTGGCCCTTATCTATTCAGGCCTGCAGGCAATCCCTGCTGCCAAGCCACCAGGAAGTTTCACAACTTTGTCAGCATGCTTTGAGACAACTCAAGATAAGGTCTCTCACAAGTACTTTATAGAATTTTTAAGTGAAGGAAAATAATTAGGAGAACAATAAAGTTTAATAGATTAGTCTGGATTAGGAAATCTGTCATTTCTGCCTAAAGGAGTAAGACACCTCAAGGACAGTGAATGTCAATAGGGAAATATAAGCGAATCCTGCAAGAACCAAGTTTGGACAGAAGAATCATTTGGTCCTTTAATATTATCATGGGAAAAGTCTAAAATACTTTCAATGTCACTTACAGTGCTTCACTGATTGTCAGATCTTTCCACTCAAAGTTAGAAGTACTAGTTTCCATATCAAATGCTATCTTTTTGAAGAAATACCAAATTCTGTTTTTCTCGCTTACTAATTAATGAATGAAAACACCTTTTAGTATTATCCACTGACCACCATGCTTCCATCTGATCTAACTACAAAATTGAAGGTGTTCATTTTAACTTAGTGCACAGGAAAAAAACCTATTTTTTTAAGGATGTTCTCCATCAGGCCAGGTGAAGGAAATAGTGTGAACAGAACAAACAGTGAGAGCAAGCAATAATTATTCCTTGTAATGGTGTCTTTGCTTCTGAAACAGAGATTCCTTGCCTTTACCCAGGTTCTACCAAGGACTGCAGAAAAACTTCACTTACTATGATCAGTTGTTCTGTGAACTGGAATAAAATTTCCACCTTTATTTACAGATAACTCTGCTATCGCAGACATAGCTGATAGTTTAACTACAACCACAGGCTTAAAGAATTGGTTGAGGATTGCTAACCAGCTGTTCATTTGCCAAGACAGCAGCAAATCACATCAAGTGAATGTGTAGTTATTTTTCACAAAGCTGGTTGCAATGGAGCTCTTCCTTCCCATCATTCAGTACAGCTGAGGTTCTCACATGTATTCCTCTCTTCTTTACCAAGTTCGGAGCAACATCTGCTCCTGTTTAGCTATGGATTATGTTTAAATATAAATTAGGTGCTGAGGACTTGCAAAGACATTCTTAGAACTTGGGGAGGGGGCGGGTGGGCTATCTGAATCAATTATGATTATGATTATTATGACCACATATGTAATCTACTGCGAGAAGGAAGTAAATTGTGTTAGCTTTAGTGTTTTTTTTTTCCCCTAAATTCCTAAATAGATTCCACAGGCTCACAAATTATTTGAACATAGTTTCACAGGACAATCACATGACTTCTAAGCATTATAAAATTTAATTTAACAAAGAGAATTATATTTTCAAAACACAAAAGATGAGATCATGTGTCTTATATCATGTCTGAATCCTGACATATAAGGAAAAAGTCCTTTAGTACAGACAGGGATTCTAATTACCACAGTCAGATGATTAAAAAACAAATCCTAAAAATAAAAGGTCTTAAAATAACAAACAAGAAATACCACCTAAGACATCTAGCCACACTTTACCACATAAGCATCATGGATTTCTTTCGTAATAAATACTGAGCTCCTACTACATATGCTGATGTCGCTTGCAATTAATTTAGGAGAGAATGAACATCTGGGTTTTTATGACTATATTTTGTAACAGAATCAACTCTTCAAAGATGAAAGTCTCCTCTGCTTCATAATTGAGATGGTGGCAGTGTAACCCTAGGACATTTTTGAATGTCCCGCTGAGATCTCAGGTGTGTCATGAGCACTACTGAATCTAAACGAACATACAGAAGAAACTAGAATTTTCTTACTTGGTATCATTGTAAGGAACTTCATGTAATTCAGCATCCTTTTTTACTATACACTCAACACTTGTGTCCAAGTAATTTATAAAAACATTGTAGAGAATTGGGTCTAAAATTGAGTCCTGGGATATATCACTAGAGGCTTTCTGCCAGTCTGATGTCTTGGGCCAAATTCTTGTCTGTTATCCTAGTGCTTACTATTACCTGATTTATAATGGCAACAGGGGCAAAAAAAAAAAAAAAAAAGTCTTCACAGGGGTATTGGGACCAGGGCATAGCATGTTTCTAATCCTTATTTTGGGGTGTTATATCCTGTATTGCTGGTGGTCACAGTCATAGAACCATCCCAGCTCTTCTGTTCAGATATTTCTATTTTATTACCCATCCCTACCTCTCCATATTCCTGACATCATATAAGATTAATCATCAGCATATTATCAGATGGCAGATAGAAAGAATGCTCCCCATTTATGGGAGTATGGATTAGCACAGTCTATTTAATAGTTTTATTTCCTTGAACAACAATCATCTGCATAGTCCTTTCTATCAAGTGAATGATCATCCTGAATAAGATACCTGAATTTCTTAGTCTGATGATTTGGAAGACTGAAGAATATAAAAGGAAGTATAATTTGATATATAGCAAAATTTAAACACAGACAGACTTCATTACATCTTTTCTTACCCAATCATACAACTACAGATTTGTAAGATGTATTTAGGTTTTCTTTTTTATTGCATTGCAAGCATATTTGTGCTGCTCAACTTTTTGAATAGAATTTTATGAGGTACTCTAAAAGTCTACTGTAGTTTCAAATTGTGAGTTTATAATAAAGAACAAAAACACTGTCATACAGTTGTGTATCTTAGTAATGGTGCACTTGTCTCTTTTCATCATAATAAAGCATTTCCCACAGCCTACAGGCACCTCACATCATGATGGGAAAAAAGAACATAACCTGTAATACATAATGATCTTTAAGATGACAAGAAACTTTGATAAATGGGAATATCAAGGGGTAGTTGTCAAAGTATCATCTCAAACTTACAGCTTACTACACTGTTGCTGCAATTTTCATGAAACAGAACATCATTTTGGTGATTCTATTTTACTACAAGTAGTAACTAACAGGACTTCAGAACTGACTTAACAGAAGGTGAGATGAGATGAGAAGGCAGGGTGAGATGGCTAAGAACTAAGATGGTATACAGAGTAAGAAGGTTTCTATTTCTTTATAGTTTTAAAAATGTATATGTATCTTCTGAAATGTTAAAATTCAATTTTATATCAATGTTGACATAAGACTGATGGTTTAAAAAGACAGGACTTGTCTCATTAACTTGTGATGTATAGCAAGAATCATTAACAATAAGCAGATCCAGTCAAAGGAGGTAAAAAATATTCTGTAGAGCTTCCTACAAATTTCCCTAAAATATTAAGGAGAGGCTGTGGAACTGTTCTCTGTTTTAGCTGCGGTTTCAACTGAGTAATACTTTATCTCACTAGTCCCAGCTGTAGTCTGGAGGTTTAACAATATCTATCTCCTTACAAGTAAAAAATATACTTGGAAAATAACTCACAGAACTAATTAATGGTGTGACATCTTATCATTCCATCAGTAATTATTACCTTAGTGGCAAAATGAATGATTCAAAAGTACAGCTTTACTTACTCATTACATTTGTTTTGTTTTCCACAAAAAACAAACACTTAAAATTATTCCAGTAACATTCATGTTGTGGGTAAATGGTATGGAAAAGGAACGTTCATTAAGGTTATAGTCATCATTATGAGGTATGGCTTCAGAAATAAATTCTTGCCTAATCTAAAACTGTAAAAATCTTTTCAAGATAAAAGAAGACAACATAGTTTATTACCAGACAGGGAAAAAATCTAGAGAATGATTAATCTGAGGATTTTTCTTTCATGATCTCTTCTGGGGAAAAAAAAAAAAAACCAACAAACAAAAAAAACCACCCACCTAATTACAAAAGGATAACCTTCTTGAAAAACACTTTCATTGCTGAATCTCAGTCAGCATAGGAAAACTACTTCCCTTTAAAGAGAATATAGACTTTCTTAACTTGGGTGTTTTGGTTTTATTTGTTGATGGTGGTGGTTTATTTTTTTTTCACTGATGCTTTTTATAATGAAAACTTCGTAACTACTGCAGTCATAAAAATTCTGAATACTGAACTTAAGCACAAGCTAGGAACAGAGGGAAAATAAATCAGCTATAACAGAGAAATTTCTGTTACTGGCAGTCTTTCATCTGTGTTGAATTACAAGATACTAGAAACTGTCCTACAACCTGTAAAATAATTTATAATATTGCAGTTTCAATAAAGAGAATCTTTAATGGCTATGAAGAAGATGAATTAGAAGACACCAGAATTTTTACTACCTAGGTTCTCTGTGGCACTTACACAGCTTGAATTACAGAAATACAGTCAATTAAGCAGGAAATAATACGTATCTAGTAATACATATACATTTACATGTCCCTAGAATAAGGACTTTTTCAGCTCTGAATTATCAGAAACCTTCCTGTGTAATTAATCTAGGTAGGCTTTCCCTCAGTTTGTAATTCAAAATGAGAACCCTGTGACAAGACAGGACAAGTCCTGTAGCGATTGAATGTGTAGGAAACATGATGACAAAGGCTGAGGAAAAGGCTGATGTACTTAATGCCTTCTTTTCTTTAGTCTTTAATAGTAAAAACAGTTATTCTCTCTGTACCAAGAACCTTGAACTGGAAAACATGGATAGGGAACAGAATCAAGCTCCAATAATCCAAGGGGAAATAGGGACCTGCTATACCACTTAGATATAGACAAGCCTATGGGACTAGATGGGATCCACTTAATGGTACTGAGGGATTTAGCAGAAGTGCTCACCCAGGCAATTTCCATCATTTATCAGCAGTCCTGGCTAACTGGAGAGGTCCCAATAGACTGGTGGTCAGCCAGTGTGATGCCTACCTACAAGAAGGGGCAGGAGGAACTACGGACTTGTCAGTCTGACCTCAATGCCAGAGAATGTTATGGAGCAGATAAGATTCAGTGCCATCATATGGTACTTGCAGGACAGCCAGACGCTCAGGCCCAGTCAGCATAGGTTTATGAAAGGCAGGTCCTGCTTGATTAAACTCACTTCTATGACCAGTTGACCTGCTTAGTGGATGAAGGAAAGACGGTAGATGTTGTTTACCTGCCTTTGACACCATTTCCCACAGCATTCTCCTGGAGAAACTGGCTGGTAACGGCTTGGAGGAGCATACTCTTTGCTGGGTAAAAAAAAGCAACAAAGCTGGTGAAGGGTCAAGAAAGGAAGACTACCTCAAGAATCAACTGAGAGATCTGGGGTGTTTCAGCCTCGAGAAAAGGATCAGGGAAAACCTTATTGATGTCTACAGCTACATAAAAGTAGTGATGAGGGTGTCAGTCTGTTTTCTCAGTTAACAAGTGATAGGATAAGAGGAAATAGCCTCAAGGTGCACCAGTGAAGGTTTATATTGGATATTCGGAAAAATTTCTTCACCTAAAAGTTTGTCAAGAATTGGAATACACTGCCCAGGGCCGTGGTTGAGTCACCATCACTGGACATATTTAAAAGACATATAGATGTGATGCTTAGGGACATGGTTTAGTGGTGGACTTGATTTCATCAAGACAGAATCATAGAATCAAAGAATCATTAAATTATAGAATGGTTTGGGTTGGAAGGGACCTTAAAGACCATCCGGTTCCAACCCCAATGCCATGGGCAGGGACACCCTCCACTAGACCAGGTTCCTCAAAGCCTCATCTGATATGGTCTTGAACACTTCCATGGTGGGGGAATCCACAACTTCACTGGGCAACTTGTTCCAATGTCTCACCAACCTCTACATGAATAATTTTTTCTGATGTCTAATCTAAATCTAAATCTCCCTGCTTTCAATGTAAACACATTACTCCTTGTCCTGTCATTCCATGCCCTTGTAAAAAGACACTCTCCAGCTTTCTTGTCAGCCCCTTTCAGATACTGGAAAGGCTGCAGTAAGGTCTCCATGGAGCCTTCTCTTCTCCAGACTGAACAACCCTTACTCAGACATCACAGGAGAGGTGCTACAGCCCTCTGATCATCTTTGTGACACTAGTCTGGATTAACTCCAACAGGTCCATGTCCTTATGTTAGGGAACCCAGAGGTGGATGCAGTACTGCAACATGGAGTCTCATGAGAGCAGAGTAGAGGGGGTGCAACTTCTGCCTCCATCTGCTGGTGTAATTTTTTTATGTACTCCAGGATACAGTTGGCTTTATGGGGTGCCAGTGCACACTGCTGACACATGTTGAGTTTCTCATCAACCATTACACCCAAGTCCTTTTCCTCAGGTTTCCACTCAATCTCCACCCACTCTCTGTTTGTGCTTGAGGTTTCCTTGACCCATCTTTAAGGTCTTTTGCAATTGAAATGATTCTATGATCTTGTGAAGGCCATAGAAGTGGAAAAAAAGAATCTGTTTAGTGATGTTCTTGCAGCACTGTCTTGTCACTTAGACTTTCTCCATGTCTTCAGTGTAGTCCAAACTGAGTTATTAACTCTTAGAGTTTCAGAGAATTTTTTTCTCACTTCTTTGTTGTTGTCAGAATCCAGACAGAAACCTCATTTTAAACTTTCTAAAATATCAGCTAAGAATCATAGAATGGTTTGGGTAGGAAGGGACCTTAAAGATCATATAGTTCCAACCCCC
>NW_010263645.1:0-584 GCF_000690775.1 Eurypyga helias | reverse complement strand
TCTAATCTAAACCTCCCCACTTTCAGTTTAAACCCATTACCCCTTGTCCTGTCACTACAGGCCCTTGTGAAAAGTTCTCCCCCATCTTCCTTTTAGGCCCCTTTAGGTACTGGAAGGTGCTGTAAGGTCTCCCCAGAGCCTTCTCTTCTCCAGGCTGAACAAGCCCAATTCTCTCAGCCAGAATTTTCTGAATTTTTCTTTGATTTTATCAATAAATAGACAGCCTTGACTATAACACTGGTTAGTTTCTGAAATGGTGAAGAAGAAAACTGGTTTTTAAAGGGTCCAAAAAGCACACTTTCTCTGATATCTAGAGAGAAAATTACATAAATTTAGTGATGTGAGAGAAAATATTCTTATACAGAAAATTAAGGGGACCTTCAAGATTATCATGTGATTACTACAGAAGTGTTAAATTCATCTGACTTTTACAGAACTTTTATATTTTAGTTGTCTACAGCAGCTCTCTAACAACTTCATTATTTATAGCACCCTTTACAAAAATGTCTTACAGTGTTTTTTATCAAGAAGATTAATAAAACTCATAAACATTAAAAGAAAACCAAATCAATAAAATTATTAAA
>NW_010263644.1:0-20931 GCF_000690775.1 Eurypyga helias | reverse complement strand
GGTGGAGGGGGTGGGGTGGGGGGGAAGCATAAATAATTCTTGGAAATACATCTTAGAAAATTCACTGGCACTTCTGCCCTTTTTCCACCAGAATGATCAATCTGCATTATCACTACAATGCACTGGGAAACTCCAGCTGTCCGAATCAATATTTCCATCCCTTTCATTTAAATCCGAGCTCTCGTTCTGCTGGGTGGCTGCAACACTTCAGAGCCATCACATGCCTCCCTGTTGCTATGGGCAACAGTCGGGCAAGAGCTGGTCCCTCTGCATCACATGGCGAGCTCCAACAGACCATGGTTTTAGACGGCTTGTCTTTCCATTGCTTAAGCTGATGTTAAGATCACATGATCTTCCAAGATCTGTACTGGTGCCAGTCAAAATTAAAATTGTATTTTCTTTGCTACTGTAATAAACATGCATAACAACTGCACCAAAGCACATGCCTGGCTTTTTCTGCTAACAAGAAAGGGCAAGGAGCTAATAAAAATTTATTGTCCTACTTTAACTCTATTTATTCATGCTGTGAAGGTGTCTCATTTAGTTTTCTTAGAAAAACATATTTTTTGAGTATTCACTTCAAATTACAGTCAGCTGAACATCAGTTATTAGGCAATGGTGTTATGGGTTAGGGAACACTGGGTTACCTCTCTAAGCTATCTTATCTGGAGAACTGCTTCAGGTCACAAGTGGAAATTAATCTCTTTCTTGTTAACTGGCTACAGATCCCCATTGTCATAGTTTGCATGACTGTCAGACTTTGCTCGGGGGAGGCTTAGGACTGTAATAGCAAGGGCATTGCAGGTCAAGCATGCTGTGCATTGGCAGAAATACAAGACCCAGTTCTAAAGTGAACTTCTAGCACTACCATGAAAATTACAGTGAGTATCATTAGAAAAAATATATTTTTCAGATTCACAGTTCTACTTTCCACAGCAAGAGACAAGTACATAAGTAAAAATCAGCAACCAGATATATCAATAAATATATTTCTACTGTTGGATTTGGTTAAAGGTTTTCTAAAAAGAATAATGTTTCATTTGTTAATGCTGGCTCACTTGAAATGTTTTATTTAAAATATCTCCAGGTTCACTAGCTTTCAGGAAATCTAGTGCCACTCAAAGAGTTTTCAGCAGGTGACTTGTGGTATGGGGGTCTCTGGAGATTTGGCTCTCCTTCCTTAAACCAAAAAGAACTGCATCTACCCCTGACTGGGGATGTTAGGGGCTGCTGGTAGCTGAGTTTGTGGGGTTTCAATCAGGAGACTAAACAGAGATTCCAGAATTCTGGAACCTGCAGAATTCTGGAATGCAGGGACCAGAAGTATTTCATTTTTTTGGGGGGGGAGTGAATAATGAATACTTTTAAAGTTGTACTCTCATTTCAAGAAGTTTCAGAATATGAAATCCTGCTTTTCAAGAAATTATGCTTATCAAATCATCTGAAACAGTCATCACAATTTATCACACCTGGTAATCACAAAATAGCCCTTTACACTCTAGATTATTAACCCTTCTCTTTTCAAAATGCATGGGTTGAAATGTCAGTATGGAATTGAATCTCTGCATGGCTACAAATATGAATGTGTATTCCCATGGAAGGATGACTAAAGGACTCATTATCCACACTGAAACGTTACAGTTATCTTATTTCACACATTTTAAAAACATCTCTTTCTCCAGTTGGACTCTACAGGATGTGTATACTTATCCAGGGGGCAAAATGTAGAAAGAGGACTTGGGTTTTTTTGACTCCAGGACAAATGTGGGAAAATGTTAAATAGATTTAGAGTCTCTGAATGAAGCCATACTCCCAGATTTGGAAAACAAACAAACAAAAAATGCCTATTAAAATCACTGCTGTCCACAAATTACCAAAAATCTGTGGGTTAAATTTGTGTCTTTTTAATCATTCCGGCTGCATGCCAGGGTACATGAAAGCCATTTCTCTGTATTATATTTACAATTCATTCAGCAAGCATCTAATAAAAAAGTACACAATGTAGAAAGAAAATCCAATGTCCACAATTAACCACCCACAATGAACTTGAATTATCACAAGTCCAATTTTTTTTTAGCATTCTTTCATGTTTGATTTTATAGAAGTTATTCCATTTCCTTATCAAGATGATCTCTTGGTAAAGAGCTGAGTTTAATGTTTTCCAAAGCTCTTGGAATACAACTTCTATAGGCCAGTTAAAGAAATTACTTAGGCTTCAGGTGAGACAAGAGAGGCAGCAGGTTCTATACTGTATTTATTTTATTAGGATATTCACTTGTTCTACGACACTTCATTTATATTGCCAGTATCAATTGTGGGGAAATGAACAGTAAACTTTCAAGTAAAATGTATGGTGAAAGGCCTAAAATATTATAAAAGCTGATACTTATCCTCTGACACTGTTAAATGTCCTTCACAGAATGCCAGATCTCTAGGATTTTTTCTTAGGAAACTTACTTATCTTTTCCTTGTAGGGTTTTCTGCAGATCTTGTCACTATGGCATGTAAGTAGTTATAGATAAACCAAATTAGCACAGCAAATATCAGGAGCTCGACTTCCTAAAGGAACCCATTATTTGGCTCTGTAAGGTTGCTAAAAGCTGGAATACACATTTAGCATTTTAAGGTAGAACTCTTTCAAGCACAGTCAAAAACCATAGTAGAAAAGACTTATAAAGGAATTCAGTTATTTAAAGTTCCACAACTTATGAGCAGATACAGAACAATTTGTCCAAATGATAAGTATTTTGGTTTATGCTTACTGGAGTTAACTGTACTTCCATGGATCATAGCAAAAGGTATAGCCACTGATGTACCTAGGTCCTACCTAGACTTGACTGGGAAATTCTGATTAAATGCTCATATCCTTGTAGTAAAGGTATTTAACTAAGAAATAGGAGTCCCAAGTTTAAGTCTTGGTTTAATGATTTCAAATGAGGACATAAACCTGTATTTATTAATTCTCAGGATCCTATGGTCAGTATTTTTCTCAATATAAATTATGTATGTAGCCTGAGAAACTGGGGAACTAACTTTATAATCTGAATCAGGAAGAAAAGAATTAAAAGACATATCACTCACAGGCAAGACAAGTGTGAATATTTTAAAATTATTTCCTATTAGATGGAGAGGAAGGAAAGTATCTCTTATTCTTTATAAAAACCCTCCCCACCCTTCCCCCAACCACCCCTACACACCCCAAGAAAAACCCAAAACAAAAAAAAAAACCCAAACAAACCCACATTCCCAAATAATGTGACTCATACTATTCAGGAATCCTAAAATGGGCTGCAGATTTGGAAATACTATTGCTGGACCCAAAGTGTTGATACATTCTTGAATTTGCTAGGAAGCTGAGCAATGCAACTTCTTGAACAGGGAATAGGAAGTGATTAGGAGCTGATGGATAAATTAGAACTACAAGGAAAAGGTAGTGACTCACCTCACTGAGGAGCTGCCTGTCCCATTCCACCCAGCTGGAACTCTGCCCTGATCCCTGCTAGTGCCAGAGATATAATGGCTTATATTAAGGTAACCTGGAGAGGACAAGCATGTGGAAGTGATGAAGATTTTAAAATGAATGTCTTATCTCCTTAATAAAAGTCCATGGGAAAAGCCAATTAAGAATTTTTCTATTCATATTACATTAAATCCTAATTTTGAGGTCTATGTTGGACACTTGATCTATTCCAGAGTAATAAGAGTTTGCTGTAGCTATAAGATTTTTATGTTCAAAGTTGAAACAATAAACATACATCCCATCTTACAGTATAAGGATAAAGTAAAAGTATAATATTTTCTTTTGTTTTTGCAAAACCAGGTTCAGGAAAATAAACTACTAACAGTGGCAGACTGATAGCACTCAGGCAGGCTGAACACAGACAAAACCTTAGTCATAGCTGAATTAAAACTAATACACTACCCTATTGGTACTACAAGTATTTCTTGTTTCTTCCCAAACAACTATGTGAGCTTGCAAGCTTGTAGCAAATTGTGTATAAAAAAATGGAAAAAAAAAAAAAAGAAAGAAAGGAGAAAAGACTGAGAAAACTATATTCTTTGGGAAAGATGAAGACGGATATGTGTGACACACACTACTTGAGGTGTTCCTTTCATGAAACAAAATTTATAAAAGAAAATAGCAATTGATTGCTCAGGTTATAGTCATCTACTGAAATTAATTGAATCGTTTCTTTTGTTCAGCTGTTCATTCCAAGAAAAACTATCTCAAACATCTGCAATAAAATAAAAAGATAACTTACAAAGGTAGAGATTTACAAAATGTATTTTCACTCATACTATTTTAATTAAAATTAGCCCAATTGTGAAATATCTAGATGTTTTGTTTTGAATAGTGGAACTAATTTTATGTATATTCCTTTTATTTGTTGTTGTTGTATTCATTTTGATTTGTATCTGCTATGTTTTGTTTCATTTTATGGTGAATCTAAAATTCCATAAAAGGAAGAGAAAGGTAAAGCCTCCAGGCTTCTAATTTCAACCTGTGGTCATTATATAAAGGGACCAGAATCCAGAGAGGTTTCATCCTGCCCCACAGCCTAAGAAAATCTCTTAGGATTGTTGATAGAGACAGATTTAATTATGGCCCAATTTCACAGAAGCCTGAGCATATGAGTACAGCCTGGACATGAAGTGTTGTAAAGGTCCGTTTGGCAATGTTTCAACCGCCAAGGGCAAGACTAGAGATCAAAAGAAGGAGTCAAAACTCCTAATCTCTTTATGAAAGGCTCATGCAGTCCAGGCTTGCTGGCAAACCCTGATCAGATTATTATTCATTATTACTTTCACTATTTCTACTTATAGAGCTAAAATGAGGCTTGCCTATGAATGTTTTAACAGGAAGGACAAAGAGATTCTCAAGAAAATCCTATAGTCAGAGATGAAAGAACATTTTTTCCCCAAATTCTAACGCATTTGAACACAGAGAGTTTAAATTTTAGAGTAAATCTTAGGTCTATTGTGAACGTAAGATTCCATCAGATTTTGCTTGTTTGCTCCAAGTCCTGATGGCCCCAGTAATATAATTCCTTGTTGACTCAAGTAGATTCACTTGATACTCGAGTTTTGGGACAGAAAAATAGGTATTTCCTTCAATTGCTCCTTTCAGCATAAACTAGCAGCAACACATAGGTATCAGTCTGCTGAGCTATTTTTGTGTAAGCCTGTGTACTTTATTAGAAGGCATGCATTTCCTTAGGGAGAGGGAAGACAAAAGAACTGCTTGCTTCAAGAGAAAGGCGAGAACAAGAGCACTCTGCTATCCTCTTGTCTCCATTAAAAAAAAAAAAAAAGGAGAAGGGATACACATATACTTACCCCTTGAATTCCTCTCTCTTGAGGGTCAAAAAAGCCTTCAAATAAGGAGGTGAATACATGTACGCAATCTACTCTTCCTTTCATCTAAATCAGGGTTTTGGGCCCCTCAGACTGCATTTAAAAAGAACTTAGTTTCCAAAAATTTAAAGTAAGTTCTGGAAAGTAAACCACACTCATATTTTGGAACGTAATTACTCAGACACAGGTTTTGGTAGTAAGATATAAGCTTCATCATTGGTGTTCTTATTTGTTGCATAAAACCTTTGGCATTCAGAGGCCAAGGTCAGTAGTGTGGCTATGGCTAGGCAGCGGTAACTACTTTGTCAGGAAATTGTTTCACAGAGAGCCTGTGCATATGAAGATGATTTTTTCACCATGTTCTGTGGAAAAAAAAAAAAAAATCAGTGAGACTCTAGTGTCCCCACATTGTATAAAGTCCAAATGACCTTTCACTATTGCTAGAAAGTTCTCTGAAGGCATTCTTTGTCTGATATTAACTAATCCTGTTACTGAGAAAAGAAAGGATAACATTTTATTGTACACCAGCTATACTAACAGGATGTGTCTGATACTTCCTGTGTCTTTTAGTAATTACAACACTGATTCATTTGTTTTCTCCTGAGCACATGAGTAAAATTACATGGTCATTAAATTATCTTATTATGCATATCCAAATCTTTTCAATAATCTCTTCTTATCAACTTTCTGAGTGTTTATATAACCTTAAAATCTGAAAGAGCAGAACTAATTTTTGAAGTTACATTTGAAAATGAATAATGAAATTTCAATACAACACACATCTCAGATAGACTCTGGTTCTGTTCCCCATGAAGCCAGTAGGAATTTTGTCATTTTAGTTCAGTGGGAGTTGGACAGGTCCAAAATTCTGTTTCCCTGGGAATACTTCCAAATGCAGATTTCTTAACTTATTTTCTTACATGACCTTTGGGATTTTACCCTTTTTTTTTTTTTTCATATGACCAATATTCAATGTAATTGACACAAAAACCTCTTTACTTCTACTTTACTGGTTCTCTCAGCTAAGAAGGAGGTGGGATGGGAAATTGCTGAGTAAACCTGTTAGAACTGAAACGAGGGATTCCCTGTAGTGATCCAGTCCAAATTTCCCATGCTTCCAAAGACAGTAGGTCCATGCGTGCTCCTATTACTGCTCTTCCATGTTTCCATTACCTCTCTTTACCATGGCATAGTCATCCTCATCCTGCTCCCTCATTTCTGAAGTAGTGAAATAATGTTTTGCCCACACTGTTGAGAAGCCTTGAGTCAACTCAGTTTCATAAATTCATATGTGATTGTTTAGTTAGAGGATCCGTTACTGCTGCCAATGTTATAATGTCATAAACACTTCATTTTTGATCACTTTCCCTATAAGTGTAGTTTAAAATGCTTTCCTTGTTTTATTTTGGCTCCATAATATACAAAGTTTCTGGCAAAGTAATGTTAACGTATAAATATCTGCATCTTTCAAGACAGAACTAAATACCTGACTCAGTCTGTAGTTGGAACCTGATAATCAGGTGACAAATATCCTTTGACAGATGCACATGCACACACCAGACCAGATTATAAATTAGTCTCCAGAAGGGATTTTCTGTGGTCATGTCTGAGCCGCTCAGGCTGTCCAAGGAGACCTGACAGAAACAGTTTATATTAGCTAAGTATTAAGAATAAATCTTGTGATACAATCGGATTTCATTTTCACTAACTGAAAACCTCTTCTTAAAAGAGGCAGTTTAAAATATCCTAGAAGGTGTGAATTTGATTACGAAAAACGGACTGCCTGCATATGTTTGTCATGAGTTCTATTGTACTGTTTAGGGTATGCCTTCATTACATTTTTTCACATGGCAGCTGATCACCAGTTGCAGAAGCAGGCTATCTCCCAGGTACAGTATGAAGGGTCTCCTTTGTCCAGGACACAACCTCAGTAACATTTCCTGCAATGTGTCCTGCTGTTCATTTCCCCTGCATGGGCCATGTCAATGAATGATGCATGTGTCAACAGGGCTTGGGTAAAAGAATGGTGTTCAGCGATGAAGATTAGCAGGAATATAAAAACAATTTTGCATTTACTTTATATATGAATAGTTGCATTGCCAAAGATTAAAGAGTAAGATATTGATTGAAAGATTTTAGTGCTGTATTTTCCAAATGGATTTTGCAGACTGTGAATTTAATGTTATTCTTTCTCCTGAGATTACTAAAATACCACATATGTTCAACGTTCTTGTATGACTGTACAAGATAAATACTTCAAAAGGGCACAGAGGAACAAATGAAAGAGCTTAAATTGTGGTCTCTCAGAGGAATGTTGAACATCATGTGAATGTCCACACTGCAGATGAAGAATTATTAAGATGACCTTAGGAGAACACTTAAAAAAATTTGCTAAAGAATTATATTTTTCTGTGGACATACTGTCTGAAAATGATTAACTCATTGTGTTGCTGGAGAGATGAAAGAAAAAATATGAGAGAACAGTATAACAGTGTTGTGATTTAACCCCAGCTGGCAACTAAACACCACACAGCTGCTCACTGTAGTGGAATGGGGGAGAGAATCAGGAGTGTAAAAGAGAGAAAACTCAAGGGTTGAGATAAAAATAGTTTAATAATTGAAAACCAAACAAATTGTAAGAAAAAGTAAAATGAGAGAGAAAAATAAAACCCAAGAAGCACAAGTGATACAAATGAAAACAATTGCTCACCACCAACTGACCAATGCCCAGTGAGTCCCTGAGCTGTGTCCCCCATGACAACCTTTCTCCATATTTTTATTGCTGAGCATGATGCCTTATGATATGGAATATCCCTTTGGTCGGTTGGGGTCAGCTGTCTTGGCTGTGTCCCCTCCCAGTTCTTGTGTATCCCCAGCCTACTTGCTGGTGGGGTAAGGTGAGGGGCAGAAAAGGCCTTGGCTCTGTGTAAGCACTGCTCAGCAGTAACTAACACATCCCTGTGTTATCAACACTGTTTCCAGCACAAATCCAAATCACAGCCCCATACCAGCTACCTTGGAGAAAATTAACTCTATCCCAACCAAAACCAGCACAGAAATACTCAGCTCAAAATACTCAGAAGGGAACTAACATTTTAGATTCATCTTATGAGCCCAAGTGATGGAAAGATGTGATAGGCACCTTTGAAATGCAGATGTTTCATTAATAAAGTTACTGTAAACATATTTGGTAGCATAATTTACAGTTTATGCTGTAAATACCCTCTCAGTTCATCATATTATTTAAAGATGCAAAGTCTTTTGGCATTACACTATTAATACTTAAAAGCAGTAGTCTTCTAAATGACATGAAGAGTATTTACTGAATCAAAACCATAGAGAGTACCACAAATTTGTGGGAACCCTTCACTAAAACAAAAGCTCTATGATTTCTGCTGCAAAGTTCTAGACAGGCTTGGTTTTACATGACTGCAGTATATCCACTGAGATATTTCAATCTAACCTTGAATAAAACAGCATAGAAGACTGCTCTAAGTGTGGCTTGTCTGGGGTTGAAACTAGCTGGCTGAGGCACTGCTGGCAGTGCAGCCAGGCTGCAGCTGAGCACAGTGTGGGTCGGATACACATTCTCCTTCTCAGGAGATTTTAAGTGTGTGCAAGGTTTTTATTTCCCTAGTTAGTTAGCTAGTTAGCCATTCAGTAGTGACTGAACATCTTGGAATGACAAGAGAGAATAATTAGAGGTGTCTTGCCATTTCTTTTTATTGTACAGATGATGACTGAGAGATCTGTGAATTAGTGTGGGAATTCAGTACTAGAGAGAAATATGCTCTTGTTATTGCTCAATCATGGATCATCACCCTCGACTCTCAAGCTGCACAGTGCATCAAGTTCAGGATCAGTGCCCCCAAGCATCCATAGTTAAGATACCTCATGAGCAACTGATTAGAATTATCTGCCATGTGGAAGATGTAGCTTGACTCAGTTTTAAGCTGTGGGGTCTACAAGCCAGGAGTCTTACTACCCAAGAAAATGGTCTAACTTTTTTACTGCTGAGCTACAAAGTAGACATAGTTACTCTATGTTTCTCTCCTGGCAAACAAGATCCCAAGCAGCTAATTTCTTACCAGCAACAGTGGTTTCTTAATGGAAGAAAAGGAATGTCCAGCTTAGCAAGACTTCTGACCCCATTAAACTTCATCTAGAGTTTATATTTCTTCATCTAGTGTATATAAGTTGTTCAGGCTACTAGTTCAATAGGAGGCTAGTCACCAAAACTGTGAGGTAAATAGTGCTTAACTGGGTCAACCCAGTTGGAAGAGCACTCTAGGTATATTCTCCAATTTATCATTCTATACATGCACAATGTATTAGAATACAATGATGTATGGAACGGACATGAGAGCTATATTGTAACAGCAATTATCTGCATACACTACCAAAAAAACCCACCCCATGCTTTTCCTGCCATTGTTATAACAGTTCCCCAAATGGAATAAGCTGTGTCACTGAAAACCTGTTTAAAACATGACTGCTCATGGATCTATTCTAAGATTTTTTTGTAAAAGAACCCACACTTGGAAGAAAGTTATAAAAAATAACTTTTCTTTCCTGCCACAGCTTGTGTCAGAAATACAGCCTGAGATAACACAAGCCATTTGTATCATGTTTCTGAGCAGAGGAAGAAGGACAGAGTGTGATAGAATGAGCGTTGCTGATGGATTGTCAGTGTAATAGAGAACTTTATATCCTTGGAATTTTGCTATTCTTCTTAGCAAGATCAACAAAATGAAGATTATTTTTTTAAATTTGCAGTGAGAGGATTAGGTTATCTCCTGCATTTACTTGTTTTAGCATTTGGGTAGATTAAATTTTTTTTTTTTTTTTTTAGGAGAAAGCATGATGAGAGAGAATTACATGTAACATTTCTTTTTAAGGTACTCAGAGTATTTAGGAGTGAAAGAAGCTCAACTTGCCATCTTGACTCAAGGAAACAAACAATGGAATAAAATTTCTGCCATAATGCTGAGCTAGTTTTAAAGTACTGTATTTTTCTGTGTTATAAGTACAGCTGCAACTTGTCAAGAGCTGTAGACATGTTAGGATGCTGAAAATTATATTCAATTGGAAATGCATAACAGTAGAAGTATTTAATTATTTTGGCAGGCAAATTTTCCTGAACGTGTAGCTTCATGCACCAATAATGTATTGTAATTAATCCCAATTATCTTTTGTACATTTAATCCACATGTTAGGCTACAGATCTGTGTAAATGTTTTGTAGAAGTCATTGACTATACATTTGCTATGGAAAATGAGTGACACATGAATGTCACATTGTATTTAGGGCATTTCCTGAAAGAAAAGAGTAACAAAGTCAGAGAAAATGCAACTACAGTGATAAATGTTGGCACTGAACAACTGACCTTACTGTAAAGTCAGTAATTAAACAATTAAACAAGTCCAGGATTATGAGGAAGAATTCAAACAGGTTAAGTTAAACCAAATCCTGAAATCACTGAACTGCCTGTTGCAACCTGTCTCTAGCATGCCATAGTGCATGTTGCTGTTCCCCACTATTCTGGAAAGTGGACTTTCCAGAGTAGTGCTCCATGCTACAACATCATTGCCCTGGCCTGGACTTTTTAGTTTCCATGCCTGTTACCTTGGTTCGCACTCTTGCACCAAATAACAAAAAGTTAAGAACCAAAAACCCTTGAATAACCGCTGCTGAGAAAAAAAAAAATGGCAAAGTGAAATAAAATTGATATTTTATCTTGAAGCAAAACAGATATCTCTGCTGTACAATGTAGCCAACTGTGCCTGCATATGCAATTTTCTTGTAGATATGAAAATAGTTTGCTCTCAGAACTGCTTCACTATATAAATACTGCCCAACAGCAATATTGAAAAGGACAACAAACCATAAATGGAAAATTAAAACAAAACCCAAAACACTAAACCAGCAGCCATCAGTATACCTTTTCCAAACTTTAACTAAATAAAATGCCTGTAGCAATTCAGTGGAGTTCTCTGTAATGATGGGTTTACTGAGTAGGTTCATGTGTGTCAAGCATTCATTACAAATCTTGGTCCACCTACAAGAAAAGTTTCCTGGTGGTTCTAAGAACTTCTGTAATAAATATCTGGATGAGGTCTCATGAATCTCTGTTCAAAGGATCCCTTGAAAAACTAATTAGATTTTCTGGGTTCCTCAATGTAAACCAAACTGAAGTGTATGTGAATTAATTTGAACTTGCTGACTAGAGAAAATCCCAGGTGATCCTTAAAGATGTAGAGGGAAAACAGAGCAGCCTGGCAATTAAAAAAATTATATGTACCTACTTGCATACAGACACGTACAAACGAATCCCTGGAAACACTAGAAGACCTATTAATAGATCTAAGCTAAGAGTGAATTCTGGCCTGTTCCTCAGGAGGCACTCCACTTCATAGCTTGTAAATGGCATCCAGTTTGGTACAAACTTTAAGAAAATTAGAACTGAAGATATTTCAAAACTTTTTATGTATCTTTAAATTGCTCCTTTCTACAAGTTGCCAAAGGGCTGCAATATAACTCACTGAGGGGTAATATACAATGCAGCATGAGTCATGGAGACATAACAAAGGAATAAACACTTCATGGATGAATGATGACAATGTTTATTCTGTTCTCATTCAAAATACTCACATGCACTTTTATTTTATGTAAGATGAAATTAAAATTGCATCTATAGATGAATATTGAAAATAGCATATATAAGAGTGTAAGGTAATTAAAATCTTATGGGTAAAACTGTTTGGGATTATGATTTCATGTGTCCTAGTCAGGCTAAGGCACTCAAATTAGAAACAAATGTTGTCTTGGTACATAAGCACCTCTGTCTCAGAAGAACTGCAACAAACGTGTGATACACAGACCTCAAACAAACCATTTGTATGAATTTATATACCAGTAAAATCTGCAAGAACTGGAGCAGGGTGAGGAATAGAGATGACATTTTTGTAACAGGCAAAGGAGAAGTTAAAAATCTAAAGGGTCATGCTGCGACAGCTAAAATGATCAGGAAAATATCCTAATCATGTCTTTAACCTCTGTACAGTGATCATTATGTTTATTTCATTCCTTGAAAATCAACATTCTTGTACAAGATATTAAAGATGAAGTTACAGCATTTTTTCCCTGAAGATACAATTTCCCTATCTTCAGCTGCTTTCCTCCCATCCCCCGAATACTTTCAATATAATTGGTTTAAGTATTTTATATTTTATGTTTATAAGGGGTTCAGTGAATATAATTCTTGGCTTCTTTTTGGCATGGCAGCCATTCAAAAAAGCTTATGCAAATCTTAACATTTCTTAATTCTTTTTGGTGATAGAAGATGCCCTAAAGCCGTCTTGTACAGGCAGTTGAATTTTGGATGCTGGAAGCAAAATTAAGGAAACTGGAGTTGAAAATGTAACTGATATATGCAATTTTTCCTCACTTGTACATCAGTGTAGCATAGAGTGATGGTGCTCGGAGCAAACGTCTGAAGACTCCAACTAATACACTGATCTTTCTGGACTATTACCAGTGTTATAGTAGAGCTGTAGCACAGCAATCACTGGGGACAAATTGAATTCCAGTTTCTTTGAGGAATCAGGATGAGTTACAGACTCCTGCTAATGGCCACCGCTTGTGTTGGCAGTCATTTGAGTGACCCATGCAGTGACCATTGCTCACTGAGCAGTGACTGAAAAACAGTGTATTGTGACAATCCTAGTCAATGAAGAGCTAAATGAATAGACATCAAGGGCAGGAATCACCTCACCAGATGTACACAATACATCTCCTCTAGTCTTCCATACCCCCCTTACAATCAATGGAGAGAAATTGGGGCATCTCAGGAACACTTCACTTTGTCCTAAGGTCGAGGGACTTCTACTGCAAGACACTGTCTCATTTGGTTACAAAGGAACCAATCGGCTGTCAGAGTCTGTGCTGCAGCCGGGTAAATCCACCTGTGAAGGATCCCATCAGTGGTGTTTGCCTTTTGGATAGCTGTCAGCAAGCTCAACCATCAGCATCCGTTTGCAGGTGTAAAAGCTCTATTTTGAGCAAATACATTATTTTAGCAGAAGGATGAACAAAAGGAGCTGCTTAGTTTTACAATGGAGGAACATGCTCCTGAAAGCTCTGTTAGGGTCAATTTTTTTATGAAAGGAAGGTGACGGAAACAAGTCACTTCTTGAAATGTGCTAGTGTGGAAACGAAAAATAAATTTTAAATTAAATAAAATACAGTATTTATACTAATGTTAACTTAAAAATGTTAAAACCATATGCAAGCATAATATAAATTTTATATATACATAATTTTTCTGCATATAAATTCAAACAGGCACCAGGACTGTTTATACTCCCATATACAGAATTATTTTCATTTAAAAAATGATAAAACAACAAAAGTTTGCAAATCATGACCAAATACCCACTCAAAAGAATGCAATTAATTTTAGAATGTCTTCCATTTTCTATTTTAATATCTGTGTTTCAGCATTTTTAGTCCTTCCAGCACACACAAGTGACATTTTCAAGCTTTTCTGTAGCAGCAAAAGCTGGAAAAATGATACAGGATTTTGTGCGAAACTTAGATTTTCTATAAACCCTAGTCCCTTATATGCAAGACTGGGACAAAAAATGTTAATTATTAAATCATATAGCTAGTTATACTACATGCTAGTTATGCCTGGGACTGTCTTCCTATGGCATACATGCTATCAGAGCCTAACCAAAGGCAGCTTGGATTGCAGCAGTGAGTGTTAGGAATGCTTATAATGCAAATACAAAATTAGAGTATTTTTAAAGTTTCAAATATAAGTTCTTGGAAAAAATGTGAAGAAAATATTTACAGGATTACTCAATTACATGTGTGTGCACCCATCACATCTCTTGAACAAAAGTAATATATAAATATTTTCTCTGACATTTCATTTATTTAAAAAAGTATTATATCAAAGTAGTTCATAACTGAAATGCTTTATATGATTCACCTTCTTCTAATAACTACAAGAAGAGAATGAAAGTGAGATCAAAGACCATAGTCACTACTATATGCCATCTCCTTCACATAATTTCCTGTAGTTATAAGCAGTTGGAGCATTGCGATGAATGTGGGCTTCAAATCCTTTTTTGTGTATAAATTCAAATGATGTCTCCTATGTAATACAGAAAACTTAATTTCCACTTCAATATTTTAATATCATGAATGATCACAGTAAGAAAACATTGTGAAACCATATTTAATATTCATGTGATGATTTTGGATTTTACAGAGAAGGGACTTGCTTTTTAAAGGACTGACAGATCATGAACAGACAGAAGAGAGAAATAGAATGCTTAAAACATTTCTTCAGGAAATGGCAGCATGTCAATACAAATACATTAGATGTGAGATATGAATTTGTGCATTCCTAACTTTTCTACAGGTGGGAACCACTTTTTATTCAGTAAAGGGGTTTTGCTTTGTTTTATTTAATCAAAAAAGAGGATGGCTTTAAAATAACTCAGCTTCAGTTTTCATTATAAAATGAATGACGTATTCCAAAATGAAATCACATGTGTACTAGCCATTCGGTATGCCTGAAATGCTGCCTTTCAGTGGAGGGGAGATAGATCAGTACCAACTGCTGTTAAGTCTATAGGCATGGAAAATTTTCTTTTTAGTTGGTTCAAGTTAAAAGCAAAGTCACGTGCACTTGGCATCACACGTAGCTTGTCAGGAGACATATCCTCTTCTGAATACTTAAAGATTAATCAGAGAAATGAACCAGAATGAAAGGTAGCTGTGCCAGAATTAGTGCTTTTACAATAATCAAATTTCAGGTACATCTCTACAAAAAACCCTCTAGGGTCAGGCTGTGTATAATAAAATAAGAAAGTATGGCTATTGAAAGGATCTATGCAGCTATCTGCAACATAGCAATCTCTATAGTTATTGTGGGACTAAATGTGGAAAAAAGGCACATGTAACAGATAGGAAGTAGATAAATTATGCATGCCTAAGCTTCTCTTTGCCAAAAGGATGGTTACTTCACACAGTGCTTGCCAGGGGATGCTTATTTTTGCCATGACTTCTCAAGATGCAAAGCTATTAAAAGAAAATAATACAGATGGATTCAAATTTTCAAACAGACCTGATTTTCACAGAGTAATTGCTCATCACTTTTTAATAATCAGAATCCTTTAAAATAAACTACTAAAAATACTAGGATTGATGAAGCTTGGTTACTTTTAGAAAAAGGAGGCTGTCACAGGAATCATTCAAAAAACCAAGCAAGATACTACCTTAATCTGAAATATAGTTTATGATTGAGAAGGTTAAAGATTCTTCAAAGATTCAGTTGTACCTGAATATATTTTCAGAGACCACCATGTGCACCATCTGCGTGGTTCACTGAACACAGCAGCCTTTCTTTGTCATGGCCAAGTTGCAGGCTTGAGTAAAGTGAAAGATAACAGCATAAAATGATGTCTCCATTCAATAACTAATTCAGTTAATCAGTGTATGAAAATCCCTGGCACCACATAAGTTAGAATGCAGAAATGACAACATGCAGAGAAGCAGAACACAGTTAGCAGAGACTGAATATCAAATCTTAAAGATACAGTGAATGATCAGGGAGGCATGTGACCCATGTTATGGTCAGAAGGAAAGCAATAACTAGAAGGATTGTAATTAAAACTTCAAGGTCTTCAGGTCACAGAAACATTCACTTCCTACATTTTTCAGTTTGTAAGAATCAAGCTTCATGTTAACCCTTTGTCTGCAGCACTTAGTGGGAATAGACGCACTGTTGCAGTGCCCAAACCTTGCAGCTGCATTTGAATTCAGCCCCAAAGACAGACAATCCCAAAATCTCAAATACAAAGACAACCTACAATTAAAAAACAAACAAGAAACACCAAAGAAAAAGAAGCAAACATACACGAGCTATTGTTAGGTAGAAAAGTATTCTGCAAACCACACAGTAAGTCAGGGTGGAAAGCAGTCCAGGATGGCTGAGAAACCTTCTGAGAATCTTCCGGTTGTTCTGTTGTGTCAGCCTGATGGTATTAACAAACGTTCAGTATGGGTAATTACACTGTGCTCCTCATCTTTTCAAAGTACTTTAGACATCCTGAACTGTGATCACTAGTCATATCTGAAAAAGTAGGTAACAGAAACTTAAGAGCCATATGGACCAAACCCATCTATTTCAGCACCCTCCCTCCAAAAGTAGCCCAAAGTGGGTATCTAGTGAAGGGTGAAAGGACCCAGGAAACATGTACTTCCCCAGGAGGGTGTGGCAGTCCCAGCCATCCTCCCAGCTATGGTCTTCCTCTCTTGCATCAAAGGCTTTGGGCTTGACCTGCCTCTCCACGCTCCTGTCGGTTCCCAGCCTGCTGTTGGGGCTGCCTAGTTGCTTCTGAAATAATGAACCACAGAAGTTTACAGCCCATCATATTAAGGTAAACCATGATCCATTTCAGTTTTCTGTAATATGTTAGATTGTCCTCTGTGGCAATTCAAAAGAAGCTGCCTGAGCAGCTTAATGGACCCAGCCCCACTGACCCCTGCTGTGCACCCATACCCATGGTTTAGGGTTAAATGGCAATGATGTGCTGTGGGTTGCACATGTCCCAGTGTGGAACTTCTTGACTTCTTTAGAAGCAAATATTCTGCTAGCCAAAGGCAGTATTGATAGGCAGGTATATGATGACTGAAGAAAAAAAAAAAACCCACCCAACCAAACCATCACAACAACACATAATAGCACTGATTTGCTACTTCATTTTTGATGAAACATTTAGTAGTTGATAATGTCTGGTAAGTGTGGTAGCTCAGCATTCACAATTCTTTGTGACAGACATAATTAATATTTTATCAGATGGCAAGAGGCTGAAATACTGCTGCCAGTTAATCTAGCTATTAACTTTGCTTCACAATAAGGTATTGTTGTTATTGGCTTTAGCGCATACCGCAGTGAAAGGGACGTTATTTACTATATTCAATGGTGTCATATAATTTAAAAAGGCTTATGATTACTAGCAGTAATAAAGAGTCCATTAAGGTTTTACAAAACAATTTAATATAAAATAAAATTCCACATTCCTTTTCCTTGAAAGAAAATGTAACATATTTAAAACAACCCATCAGAATTCCTGTTACTTACAGTTTCAATAAACTATATAACTTTGTTTTTTCCTTTTGTGGTCTTTAAAGCATGATGTGTTTTATAGACACAAATGCATTCTGACTTATAACAGTAAACAAATTCCATATAAGCATATAGCACAAAAAGACAGAACAGAAATATAAATGCAAATGTTGACCATTTCTCAGAAACTGAAATTTCTAAGAAATTGAAAGAATTGACTATTAAAATGTAGTTTCCTTTATTCCTCATTAAAATGTTTATATAGAAAATTAATACTTACATATTTTATCAACGAAATAAAAGATATTTAGTAACAAAATGAAATCTAATAAAAAATAAGGAGAGAGTAGTAGCATATGTAAAACAAAACAGGAACTGGAATGTAATTGTAGGCTTAATTGTGAACCTCTACTTAAGATCTTTTAAGATTAGTGAACCACTCAAAACTTGAAGGTCTATGTTGAATTGGAAAAGAGCATTTGATGTGTGAAACGGTATATGATGTTATTTTCTGTTGAGACCATTATCTGAGATGTATAAATGTTTGTATTTTGAACAGTATATAAAATCAGTCTCTGTCTGCCTCAGAAATGTAAGCCAAGAATGAGAAGTAATTACAGGCAAGTTTATTCTTGTATCTTTATTTTCTTCTCTTATTGTTTTAGCTCACTTCTGTAGTTCCTATTTTTCCTTTTCTTCTTTCCCTTTAACATCTATTATGATGACTTTTCTCAAAAAATACTAACAAATATTTCTTGTTTTGGCTGTACTTTAGTAGAAAACCAGAAAGTTTTTCGTTTTGAATTTCTCTAAGTTTTGAGTCTAAGAATGGTCTCGTGACACTTGAGTATCACTGAAAAAGGAAGGAAGTACTAGTTTAAAATATCAAGTATAGTAGAAATATTAAAAGAATATATTCACGAGGTACTATGTTATACTGTGATAATATAGGCCACAGGTTTTCTGATAAATAGTTATAGTTACTTTGTAATTTGGGTCAATATTTCTGGTAGTAGGAGCAAAATCTTGGAAATATTAGTCCCAAAGTTTGTGATTATTTATGAACTACATGTAATATCATAACTCTTTGTGTCTTTTCTATGCCTGCATTCAGAAGCAAAAATAAACTAGATGAAGCAAAGGGCATTGTTTCTTCATATCTCTCCTGTCAGTGTAGCTTATGCTATTCAGTACGTTATTGGCTAAGCTAAGTCTGTAGGTTTAAGATTACTAAGGAAATGTAAGACTTCGAAGTAATCTTTCAAAATTACTTTGTCTCAACAGCTTGAGTCTTAATCAGTTTTGGGTCTTATGAAAAAAGAAAAAGAAAAGAAAAAAACCAATCTCAAACAAACCAACTAGCATAGAGAAAGAAAGAAGGCCAGTCAAAATATTGCAGTCCACTTCCATCCTTTGAAAATAACTTTGAAAATAGCTAGAAATTTTCTTTTTTCTTGTTATGAGAAAGAAACGGTCTTTCATGAGACAGTCATGCTTGGAATGTGTTAAATAGAAAACTGAAGGTGAAAAAAATCTATTTCAGGAACTTTCTAAATTAACAGCCAAGTAGGAGATGGCTCACTGGCAAATAGAAGACTATTGATTATATCAGAAAAAGATAAGAAAAGGTGAAGGCATTTCAAAATGTAGCTAGAAAGCTTATGTTAGCTTTAAGATTAATTACTAGAAGGGATTACATTTTTCCTGTTACCTATGGAAGGACAACAAAAGCAACCTAGATCCCTGAAATGTAGATTAGCGTACCTAAATATAGTGCAATACACTATAATTATTATGTTATGGATCACAGTGTAAGATGGAGGACCTCAAACTACCTTTATATGACCTTGTTGAGGGAAGGGAAGAAGTTCAGCTGCAGCAGCCTGGGGCACAGTGCAATTGGTCATGGACACACGCTCACCTATTAACCAGAAGTTGCCTCAGATGTCTGTGACTCTGCCTTTGCCAGTTCTCACATTCTTAATCCAGGATGAAGTGCTTGCTCCCTAATTATGTTTTTGAAAAGTCAGCTGGTCAAATTGAACAGCTGACAGACAATTTTCAGTAGAACGAATAAATCAATAAGCATGGCAGAAGCAAAAATCAGTGAAGAATCAGTCTGATAAATACAGCTGACACTAAGTATTGATTATGAAGCTAAACAAGGCACAAATAAAGTCTCCAAATCCCACCCTTTATACTGGGATATAAACCTAAAATTTATCTTAGAACATTGTCTAGACTACCAAATTTTATCTTTACTTAAAATGCTTTAACTAAATTGGTGCCAGGTAGATAGATTTTAAGCCAAAATTGATCTTGACAAATATTTGACATAATATGCTATGTCTGCACCTTGAACCAAAGTGAACTACATCCAGAAAAAACAAAACCAAAACAATTATTTCCTGTACATTAGATATTGAAGGGTGTTCAACCGGAAGGTTGAAGGACTGAGATATACTTGGCTTCTTTGACTTGCCTGTTACTAGAGCTGCTAGTTGTATTAACAATACAGGACAGCGAATGATCACTTTGATGCTTACTGCATTTATCTTCCTTTGGAAGTGACTGGAAGACCAAAACATCTGAAGAGTTGTATTGACTCGTACTCATTCCACTTATGCCCCACAGAGAGGCAACATATTTTTTTTAAACATAACATTTTACAGGGTAAGCATAACAGCAGTAACAGGCAAAGAGGTACCTCTCAAGCTGTTATCACTGAGAAACAGACAGAAAAATGGTGACTGTGATGCAGAACATACTAAACTGTACATTTATGTTTTTGAGCATGTTTTCCCTCAAGTTCACCCAGTTGATATGATTGTTTCATCAGTAAGTATTTATGGCTTATCCTTCTGACTAAAAGCTTTTACGGACACAGACTTTCTCATCCATTATGTTCATGCGGTGGCTAGCACAATGAGACCCAGACTTGGTTTTAAGTGGTAAAAAAATAAAAATGAATGGTATTAATTTTTTGACATGTCTGCTGACATGCCCAGTGTTTATTTTGAATGTATCTCCATGATCACTTGCAAACTGACATGAATGAGCATTGCCTGATTCTGAGCGAGTCATGTGCAAGCCTGCACTGACACAGGAGCCATGTAGCTGGGAATCTGTCTCACAGTCTGCCTGTTTGGGCTGAGATCGTTGTCTTCTGCCTCTGAAAGAAGTGAGGGAAACTCTTGGCCTGCTTTGAGAATAAGTATGATGTGTTTTGTGCCTACACTTCCTCTGTAGGCATGCATTATACTCCGTGCTTCAGTCACATGATCAACAGAAATTTAAATATAGCACTATTATTATTATCTGCATTATTTTAGCTACTATAAATTTGGTTTGTAATATAGTGAATATAACAATAAGAAACTGTTTGGTTTTTTCCCCAAGTCTTTCAATTTAAATAATCTTTAATTATTAAAAAA
>NW_010263643.1:3405-19392 GCF_000690775.1 Eurypyga helias | reverse complement strand
AGCTGGCGTTATTTCCTAGGAAAGCGGCTTTTTTGAAGCGAGGATTTCTCCTGCCTTCCACACGCGCACATGGCGTCTGTGCTTGGCGGGCTAGTCTGGGAAAAAGAGGCTGTTGGGGCGGGAGGAGGCTGGCTTGAGCCTCAGCCCCGGTGGGGTTGGCTTTGCTCAGCTGCTGGCATTAACGCTGCCGCAGGGCTTGGGCTCTTCATGAGGAACACTCGGTGGGTTTTAGGTGTGACTGAGGGTTGGCGTTTGGCGTTTCAGCCGGTGGAAGGGCTGATGTCTCCTCAATGCTGGGGCACCAAAGGACTGGCGTGGGAGTTTCTGGATCAAAGGAAAAGCTCCAGGTTGCAGGGGGGGTCCGCAGCAGCATCCCCTGGGTTGCTGGGTCAGCGCCGGGCCAGAGCTGTCGGCTGGTCCGTCTTGGAGCAAAAGGCTGAGACGTGGCCAATGACAAGTTTTCTTCCAGGCATTAAGGACAATCATCATTATTCAGGGGAGGAAGCTCCCTGATCCAGCCTCGTTTCATGTGTGTCAGGGCAGGCATCTCATCTGGGTTTACACTGAAGAGCTTGGTCAGGGATTTAACTTTTTTCTCTTCGGCACGAAGTCGTCTGAGATGTTGCAGAGACAAATGGTGAAGAAATGTCTTTCAGCTGCATTACACCCTTTCCTCTTTACAAGATTTCTGCTTGTGTAATGACTTGGATCATGGCAGGTCAGGCAGAGGAACGGTAGTGCTACTCTAGAAATTATTTGGAGTTCAAAATCCTATAGATGTATTATGGGATTATTGAACTAGAATAAGTAAAAGTAAATAGGGCTTTTCCTGTGATCCATTTTGGGGTTTGCCTGTTACCAATTTAAACTGCCCTGGTTTAATTTATTTATTTAAAGGCTTCCCTTCATAAATTTAGTCCAGGATTTTCCTGAAACTCTAGTAGCACGATTTGTAGGTGTCAGGTCCTGTATGCCATATGGTTGGTGACATGAATACCTGCTCACTTTCACTGCAGATATTAGTTACAATTCTTCCTTGATTTCCACTAGTGTAAGTAGTGCAACTTTTCTCAAAGTGTAAGTTCTTAGTATCAAAAACATGAAATAAGGTAATCCTAGAAAAAGATCTGAATGGTTTTGAATGATCTCTCTTGTTTAAAGTTTCAAAAAGTAGTAAGAAGCACTACGTCAGTGTGTTCTTACCCAGTTTATATCAGTGTTACTTGTTTGGAGGAGAGAACAGTTTGCAAATCGGGCTTCAGAAGGTTTATTGGCAAGATCTTTGAAGAGATGGTTCATGCAAATAAAGATGTTACCTGAGGTTGCATCAGCTGCCAGAACTGAAATGAAATTTTTCCCTTTATTGACATTCCATCTGGGATTTTGGACTCCTTGAGGCAATGATCGCCTTTCAGTATTTAAAACGGTTACCGATGTTAGTAACCTATGCTAGTGCTTTTCTGTTTTTTCTTACTGAATGTCTATTACAGCCGTCTTTGCCAGACAGAGAACGACTGGACTTTACGGCAGTCTGTCATCTTTATACTTCTTTTTTTTTTTTTTCCCCAGAAAGGGAAAAATGATACTGCATTTTAGCAAACACTGCATTTTTGATAGAGCGCTAGATCACGTGAATTACTGTGCAAGCACCATTCTCTTCGGTGGCTTAAAATTTGCTTGACTCATCCTTTCCCTGAAATGATAGAGGTCTGGCTAAGCAGGTGACAGGACTGACCTTCTAAGGTGGCGATCTGCGGGGTATTACATGGAGGGGAAGGACACCTGAAGTATGTGCAAGGATTCTCATCCTACTTGGTGGAAACAAGAAATGACTTTTTGGTGTGGTGCTGGTAGAACAAGTGCGTAACGTTGTGCAGAGTCTGGCGTGCCTGCACCAGGATGCTGATCCAAGTGATAGCCTTCTCGGACAGGCTGCGCACAGATTAAAATTGCACTCGAGCATGATAACACTGCAAAATCTGCTTTAATAATCATCTCACAAACTGAGTTGACCAAATCCTTGTGCAAGCTTTAGTTTTTAGAGCAGTTTGGTATTTGAATACAGCTGTCTTTGAAGTGTATACTTACATATTTTTGTAACAGGTAACTTTAGGTAACTTTGCTAGTAAAACACAAAGAACAGGAGGCATTATCCCTTCCTTTTAAAGGTACCAAACCCAAGTATTAAGACAATACCTGGTTAAATATTTCAAGTCCGTGAGTTAAGCAGGTATGTGTGTGCCATAATATGCCATAGCGTTGCACTGTTGGAAGAGATCGGGAGCTGTGCCAGTAGTGAGTCTAGTCTGACAGTCGAGGTAAGATGGTTAAAGGGTGAATAATCAATTATTCTCACTTCTGTTCTTAATATAGGGTATTAGTAATGTATTTGTGAGTGGGGTCTACTGGCTTTCTATCCTGACTTCTCTGATCAAATCACATTATTCTTACTTTTCCCCAAAATAGTTGATGTTCTCCCATCCCCTTTAGGCTAGTTAGCTGAAATTATTAGTCTGTTCTTTAAAAGGCCTGGAAGTGTGTATTTAGCTTCTCATTCGAAGGTGATATTTGAAGTCTTTCTTGCTCCAGATGTTTATAGTACAGAGCCATTTGGCACCGAAATGTCACAACCCCCATTTTTCAGTAGCAGGGTTCTCAACCTTTTTCGGTTCAGTGAAAACAATTGACTGTACTGATCTTTTTTGAATTGATACTTGTTACCTTCTTTACTAATGAGGGCTGTGTTCTACTAGGAACAATTTAATGAGTACAGATTGTCTAATTTTGTCCATTTTGGTAACTGTACTGACAATTTTCACGAGAATAAGGCTTCTAAAGTCTAGTAAATGACAGTATCCTGCACTGAGTACTGAAATGTTTTATAAGTGTCCTTTATAGTGGATAAAGGCTCTAATAGTTATGGAACTAACCCATTTTACTGAGGAGTAAGAAGGAACAAACATGAGAATTGCAAATTACTCTCCTTCTAGTAATGTAGGCAGCAGCTTCATGGTTTTGAGCTTTCGGCTGTGTGTGTCTGCTAAGTCAAAACTGCCAGTAGACAAGAAGGTGCTAGAAAAGCTCTCTGTAAGATGAAAAATCAGTAGCATCTGTATTATGGCCATGGCAAGGGTTCCAGCAAATGGCAGAATTCCTGCTTAGCTCTGGGCAAAAAATGAGTGACAAACCCTGAGATTCCCAGAGGGTGAGCCGGGCTTCCTTTCTGTGTCGTGTCAGATGTTGCCTGTAACTTTGAGCCCTTTACCCCTTTCCTTCACCTGGTGTGTTGGCACCTCTTCGCTGATAAGTAGGGTCTGGTTTGAAAACAGTTTTAGTATCGTATCTAGAAATGAAGATGCAAATGCCATAGTCTTAGCATGGTAGTGATAAGTAACAGGGTAAAAGAACGTGATTGCAACATAATGCAAGTGGAACCCAAGTTAAAATAGGTTTCTGAATCTTTTCTGTGCTGCAGCCTCTGCAAGCGCTATTAAAGGAAAACTGAGTAACGAATGGAGGCTACTTTGGGTAAAGCCATGTGGGGCTAGAGTGGTGGTAGCCATTCTGAAAGCTGAAATCCTGGTTAGTGCACTGAAATCGGCAAAAAGACTCCAAATCCTCAAAGTTCTCTGTTTATACACCCACAGGTTTCTATTCCCGGTGAAGCCCGTTGTGTAGCTGTCAAGGAGATATTCTCCCTAATTTATTTTAAATGGGGAATGAGGATCATCCAATTATTAAAAATAGTTGAGTAAAAGAGCATGGATAAACTTTTGCAGACAAAAGAGAAGACTATTCCTTACAAGCGTAGTTTTCTGAGTTTTTCACCTTTCTGCAAAATACAGCGTTGGTTGGGTCTGAGGGCTTGCTTTCCTGTGTAGCTTCACACTGAGATGGGTCTGATTCTCACAGATGTTGATCTGAAGCGTGGTCAGATTTCACTTGATGAGTTGGGATACAGTGATAAGTTTCTTGTAGCTTCACACTGAGATGGGTCTGATTCTCACAGATGTTGATCTGAAGCGTGGTCAGATTTCTTTTGTTGATGAGTTGGGATACAGTGGTAAGTTTCTCATAGACAAGCAGCTCTTGTTGACCTCAGACCATGTAATTTTCCAAAGTTTGTGTAGCTTAATGTTAGTTGTTTTCCTGCTGTGTTGCAGCAGCTTCTAATAATGGGAAAGAGGAGCTCTGCATCTGGAAGATGAGGATTAGATTCCTGTTGCTGCTGTGGATTCAAATAAATCAGTTCAATTCTGTGTCTGTTGCCCAGTCAGTGAAGTGGAGAATTTGTCATTTGTGTGACCAGCAGCAGTGAGTACCTGTTGCTACAAAGCTCTGTCTGGTGTGGAGTGTTACAAGATGAGAATTTTGCAGAATCTTCTGTTTGATAACGCTGCTGTGAACTTTCAGCATACTAAAAAGTAGAACTTCTTAGAGGCTTGGGCACTGAGTGGTTGCTTTTCTGTTTCAGTTTTGAATTTGCAGTGATCTGATCAAAGTTGGTTGTGCCTGCAGTAAAGTTAAACCTTTTTTACATCAACCGCTTTCAAGTTATTTATTCCCTTTGTGCCTGTGGTGCAAAACGGAATGTGAAACTGTCATCAGGAACTGCTAAAAACAAGATTAAAAACAAGCAGCAGTATTTTTGGAAGTGTATCTAGGATTGCAGATATCTTAACATAAAATATGGTAAACCTGGGAGATTTATTTAGAAAGCCAAAAAATTAACTGCCCTGCTGGTAGACTATTTTCTTTAAAACCTTTTCTGTACAAGAATTGTATTTGAGCACAGTGAGATCTTTGGGTCACTGAAATTTCTAATACTTCTGAATAGTCTGCTGGTTTTGTATACTTTCCCTTTCATAGTAACCTGGAGTGAAGCAATATGCTCTGTTTTATGACAGCCTTTGCCTTCGTTAAATGATTTTGCGGCACCAAACTGAATGATGGAAAATGCTAGCGATGGGATGTGGTGAAGTCAGTTGTATTCCACGTGTGTGTGGTCTTCTCACTGTATGTTCTGGATCCCACGGTTCTTGACCCATTTATCATGACAAAGAAACATATAAAAGTGATGCTGGATGTCAGGTGGTGTTTTAACTCCTGGCAGCTGCAGGTATGCTTTGTGATAGCTCTGCTTACACCAAAATGAGTTGAGCTCTTGCTCTACTCCCTTTGATGTCCCCCTCAGCTGGGCAGCTGTTGTACTGCACCCAGCTCTGTTGATAAGACACCTGCCTTTTGGAGTGGTATGTGCTGTTGCTTTCCAGCAGTTTTTCTCCTTGTCTTGGAATGCGACATTAATTTTAATGGTTGGAACCTGTGTTCAAGTCAGTGTCTCTGCAGAGCTCATCCAGGCTCCAGGGAGGGATTGTTTCTGTAGCCTTTTCCACCCAGTGGAGAGCTTATTTTTCCAGAACTTCCCGTGTTTTTGTACAGTGGAGAAGATTTTACGTGTTAGAAGATTGCCCAGACTGGACATTGAGATTCAAGCTCTCCAGATTATTTTTAAGAACTGGAGTGTCTCTGCCTAAAAGAGGACGGGAATATATTACTGTCTGGAAGCAGTGCAGCAGTATGTTGAGACGAGACACAAATAAAATATTATTTGAAATGGGTTGACTTTTTTCCTCAACTGATTAATCTTTAGCTTGTTCTTCTGTCAGCTCCAGACTGTCATTTCTGAGAGAGGTTTTTTTATGCATTGCAGGAACAACTGAGCATGTACAGTACTTTACGTTGCTCTTTGGACTTTATTGGTGTTGTACTGTCTGATCTCTGCAAGCTGCCTTGTTTTGGTCTAAAGCAGAGAAGAAACTGTAAACACATTTTCATAGTGTATGATTTTTGCCTTTCTCAGGGGGACTAAGTAACTTGGAGACTCAGAGAACCTTTTAAGAAGTCATTCAGACTGAACATCCTGCGTTTCCTTGCCAGCTCTTTCATTGTGGCCGAGAAAATCCTTGCGCTAAAAATACAGATTTTTGCAAACCGATGTGCACTTCTGCATATTTGATTCTTCTGAAGCCAATTTTTTTTCCCCACCTTTCAGGATATATAGGTCAGTGTTAGAAGAAATTGAAAACTCTTGTTTCTGCTGTGCCAATTACATGTTGAAAGTGGCCAGAATGTCATTGACTGTGCTACAGAACTGAATCGCATTGTTGTGGTCTTTCATCCTCCTGGCATCTCTGCTAGTGAGTTTGGGAACTGCCACAAAGCGTCAGTTTATTTTGTCAAGGTTTCCTGCGAGCAGATGACTAAAACTGCGGGAAGAGATACTAGTTCCGTGAAAAAATATTGGAGAAACATGGGAAACCTGTATCTGTAACAGTTCTCATTTTAATTTAATCTTCAGCAAAAATGAATGCATATGCTTTATTCATGAGCTTTAGTGACTCAGTGCATTACATAGGCTGTATAATATTTTATTCTTTTAAATTTATGGATATGAGATACAGGGTTTGGTTTTAGCAATTTCTGGCAAGCCCAAATCATGGAAAGTTAGGTTTTTCTCTTCTCAGAAAACTAAATACACGTATATTGTATTATCTCAAAACCAAAGATAAATTACAAAATTTAACAGTAGGAAAGCATGTAACATTTATAATTCAGCCAGCTGGTCACTTCTATAAATTTCTCTTCTTGATTGCTTCTGGATATTTGGCATTTGGAGTGACTTGCTCATTGCTCAGGAGTGTTTAGAGAATTACTGCATGGATTTTAAAAAATTACTGTGGGGTTGAAAAGCCTCATGCGTGATAAACTGCTGTGACAAAGATTTAACTTCCATTTATATGCTTCATTACTTGGGATGTTTTAATGGGGGACATGAAGTGTAGTGGTAATTCCAGTGGTGCCGTGTAATGTCGGTGTTGAGTGGTAATACGTAGGCGGTGAATATTAAAGGAGCGTGTATTGCTTGAAAGATAACGTTATCAAAGCCATGACTGTTGACCTCCAATCAACTTAATGTTGCTGTTGGTATACATTGTAATTCAAACTGAAGTTTAATTTTGAAGCTTGTTTGAGGAAAGGTGGTGTGGTTCAGGGTATTGTCAGCAATTCTCTAGGGCAGCCTGTGCTACCACGACTGGGGTCTCTGGGGGTCAGTGTGTAGGCTAGAATTGTTGTGGTGGTTAACACTGGGTGGTAGTGGAGATTGTGTCCATGACACTTGATTTTATGGATGGATGTTACGTAATCCCTTTATTCCTGGTCTAGATAAAGTGCGCACTGGCTGAACAATGTGTTCTACTCCTGATCAGAGGTGTGCACAAAAGTAGCTAACTTAGGTGCGAATGAGAAATTGTGACCCCTTTGGAACATAACCATTTTTGTTTGTACTTTTCCTCAAGCCTTCCCCCTGCCCCTCCATCACCATATCCTTTCCTACTGCAGTTCTCGCTTCTTCGTGTTGTGCAAGGAGCGCAGTGAGAGTACAGAGATTGAGTCATCTGGAGGTTCCAGATTTCTCTCTTTGAGATTAAACAGCATGGAGGGAATTAGATTGAAATGGTAGGCTATTCAGCAATTCAGGAAGACAATATTGCACAGTTTATTGCATTTGAAAGGGTTTGGGTTTGTTGCCTTTTTTTTTTTTTTGCAACCAAAGACTGAGCCTTTTTGGGTAAGAGCATAGATTCTTCACTCTCAGTGCCATTGAGTTGTGGACAGTAAGTCACCTAATGAGGAGATATTACCAGTGTAGCGGTTTTGTTTCTGCAGGTGTTCTCAGAGTGTTTCCAGGCATCTGGGGCTAAAGTTCTGAGGACATTTGGCTTTGATGTGGCTAAACCAATGGGTTATGTTGTAGAAGATGACTGCTCTCCATAATCTTACTGGAATTTGCTACGAGTTTGGGGTTTTTTGTGCTTCAGCCTTATCAGTATTCCATGTTATCACTGATTTTTACACCAGATATAATAAGCTTCACCAGTAATGGTGTAATCACTTGGTTTTATTTAGTCTTATCCTAACCCTGATAAATGTTGTTGCATGCAATTCAGCCATAGTTATGGCACTGCTGCCATAGAAATGTCCTTTGTATTTCTGGGCAACAGAAATGGGTGGGGGGTGTTAGATAAATGGAGGGAAAGCTGTGCTGGTGGCTGTAGGAACTTGCTCAGACCAAGATGGTGTCCATGTCATCCAGACTAGGAAAGAAAGCTTTGGATATTAAAGGGAACCAGCTGTTTGGAGTTCTTGCAGTGGGGGAGATTGAAGCAATAATGGAGGGGGTGAAGGATTTTGGAGGAAAGTGGTCTGAGGCTAAGAGGTAGATCCTACTAGCTTGTCTTACACTGTGTTTGAAGGCTGTTTTGTCATTGGGATCCAAAAATGTTTCCTTATGTATAGGTCTGACCTAATTGTGTGCATATTTTCCGTCCACGCGTGCTAACTGCAGTGTAGAATGGGGCGTTACAGTATGTGTTGGTACTATAGTCCTGTGTAGATACTGTCTTGGGCCAAGGTTGGGTGACAGCTCAGGGAAGCATGCACTTTTGAGCAAACCAAAATGCATATATACATCTAGTCACACTGCCCAAGGTGGGTTTTATATTGAAATAGAACTAAACTGGTGCTATTTAAAATGGGACATTTAACAGGGGAAGTGTTGAGCCATGAATTCTGTTAGGTTAAAGTTAGACAACTGCAGCAGGGGACACTAACCTTTCCCTGGTATCATGACAGCGCAGTTTCACCTCAGCAGGCTGATACTGCCCTGTTATCTTCTCATTCTTTATTACAGTGACATTTAGTCAGACTCTTAAAATAACATTAGGGATCTTGTTTATTTTGATAACTGACTTGTGACTCCTTCCGACAGTGCGAGGATCAAAACCAGGCAAAAATGTCCAACTTCAAGAGAATGAAATTAGAGGATTGTGCTTAAAATCCAGAGAAATCTTTCTGAGCCAGCCTATTCTCCTAGAACTTGAAGCTCCACTGAAAATATGTGGTGAGTACTGTGATTTTCATTTGATGCTTGGGGGGATGGTGGTGGTCAGGTAAATGCAGACCTTAGTCAGAGAACAAATGACAGATGCTGTTTTCACTTAGTAACAGTGGAACTAATAAATGCTTGTAGCAAGAGAGAAAATAAAATCCTGCTGGGTGCTTAGGGTGAAGGAGGGGGAAGAGGTCACAAACCTGGAATTGGAGTGATGACCAAGATAATCTAAACCCAAAAAGTAACTCGTCCGCTTTCACCAGGTCTCTTGGGAAAGGGATTCACATGAAGTTTTGGGAAGTAGTTTTTGTATCAATGAAAGAATGTTTGCCCCAGTCATGACTGAACAAAGGAGAGCTGCAGTAGTTTATTGTAGCTGCTATTCAGAGTTGAATGGTGGTTTGGCAGTATTTTAAAATCCTGCTGGGAACTTAAAATTTCTGTACTGTTTCTTGGGATTGCTTCCTAGTTTGGTTTCACCATCCTTGTACACAGGGGTGCTGATTTTGCACACATATACGTGTCTAGTTGTGCTAAAAGAGTGAGGGATGTCAAAATAAAAGCCTCGATAAGTGCACTTTAGAAAGCTTCCAGCAAAGTGTTTTATCCTGCTCTAACACTGAGCATTTACTTCAAATTGAAGTAGCTTGTTCAATATTTATAACACTGGTAGTCTAAAACCATGATTTAGTGTTCTGCTTGTCAGAAACAAAACCATGATTCAAACCAATGGCAGAAATACCAATTTAATTTATGATAGAACTTCAGTGCTAGAATGTGAATTACTGGGTGTTTCAAGAAAACGTGGGAGATGGTACGAAGGAAAGCAAATTCCCCAAGTGGTCAGTTTTCCATCAATATTACTAACGCTGTGTGGAAATAGTGAGGTAAATGCTCCTGATGTCACAGCCACTATTCAAGTAAAGGATTTATCTGGATGTCAGGTTTTCATTTGAACACACAGTTGGTTTCTTGGAATCTTGGTTTTGTTTTGCGTGCGTGTGAAGATTTTCAGGTAGCTACGTACCTCATCTTAGTGCAGTTAACGGTTAGGTGTCAGACTTCAGCATGTGATAATTCTACATACGTTTAGATAAACTGTGATTTTAAGTATGTTGTAGGCAGTATCTAACTGCAAGCTTTCTTCTTTCTAAAGCGTCACTCTTGTTCTTTCTCTGGAATCAAAGAATGTAGCAAAGGGTCACTTCCCTGTCATTTCTGAATACTCTTTACAGGTGACATCCATGGACAGTACTATGACTTGCTTCGACTCTTTGAATATGGAGGTTTTCCACCAGAAAGCAACTACTTGTTCCTTGGTGATTATGTTGACAGAGGAAAACAATCTTTAGAAACAATTTGTCTTCTCTTGGCCTACAAGATTAAATACCCAGAGAATTTTTTCCTCCTCAGAGGGAACCATGAATGTGCCAGCATCAATAGAATTTATGGGTTTTACGATGAATGTAAGTAATGCAGAAGTGTGCGTCTTTGGCTTGGGAAAACAGGGTCAGAGGTGCTAGTGTTTCATTGTTAGGTGATTCTTTCCTAACTGCAGTTCCCTTGGGCATTCTGGGCGGGTGTTTGGCCTATATTAGGAAAGGAAATGTGTTGTTTCCCTGATCCAGTTGGAGTCTGATCCTCATAGTACAAAGTAGTGTCCAAGTGGGCAATTTTATTTATTGGCTACTGTGTTAACTCACAGTTCTCACTGATAGGTGGTGTTAAAGTGCTTCAGAAAGGTCATCTCATGAGAGATGAGGGAATTTTACTTGATGTGCTTTACAAACATTCACCTGTTTGTTTCCTGTGGGGGATGATGATGTATATTTGTGTTACAACGTAATGTGGAGAATGGGCTGGTCCTTACTGTGGTTGTATTGCAGTGTTAGCAGTCTGCTTCATATTAAGACCTTTAACTTTGTGATGGTAAAATAAAACTGGACTCTGCCCTTCTTAGGACGTGGTCCTGCTGTATCATGTGCTGTTACTTTGGCTAAACCCAGTATTTCCTTTCATCAATGGGGCAGAGCATGTGTGAAGCCTGCAGTGTGCTCTCTGCTTCACCCCAGCACCAGACACTTGCTCTTGCAGTAGGTGGCTTCAGCTGCAGAAGTTGTTAGGCATCAGCCTCTTAATGAAGAAAGCTGCTCGCAGTCGGCATCCCAAGCCCTCCTTTTGAGCAAACATGGCGTTGCTGTGCAGTTAACGTGCCAGCTCTGTCACCGCAGAGCGCATTAAGGTCCGTTGGGATGGAGACTATACGTAGACCTTACCCTAACATAACAAGTAATTTTGCTGTGAAGTAGAAGTATATAGCCATGTTTCAAAGGGTGTGACTTAATAAATCCAGATAATGTAGGGGAGACTGAACTGTTAAATTAATTGTGCACTGAAGCATTCTCGCATGTTGTGTTGTGGGACACGCTTGGCTTCTGGCTTACAAGATGTACCCTCCATGTCTTGTTCTCCTTCAGTGAAGAAACAAAGATGTGTGGTATTTCAGAGTTGACTCCTCAGAGATTAGTCACAGGCTTAGTCATATATTGCAAATATGTTCAGGTCCTGCTGAAAGTAAAACTGTAGCAGTTTCAGTTTTCAGTCCTGTTTCTTTGCCTAGAGAGACTTTATGTGGTAAATAACTAGCAGAAGTTGAAAGTAAGTCTGCTTTCCAAGAATTGCGGTCTTCCCCCAAAGAAAACACCAAATGGCAAGATGTTCTGAAATGGATCAAATTCTCCAAGGGATAATTTTCTAAAGCGGAGTTGGGACTGGGGAGGTCTGGCTGCCAATGGTGGAATGTCATTCTGTGGGACAGACTTGTGCTGTCCTCAGAGCTGCTTCAGAGCGCTCTGCCGCACTGAGAGGGACCTTTGCGGCTTTCTTACAAGCAGTAAAGTACGTCAGTGGGTATGGGAGAAGATAAATTGCACATAGGCAACAACGCTAGCTTTTTGCAGCTGTGTTAGGTTTGCTGTACTTGTGTTAGAACAGTGTATCGACTGTTTTTTCTCTGCAATGTCTTCTAGGCAAGAGAAGATACAATATTAAGCTGTGGAAAACCTTCACAGACTGTTTTAACTGTTTACCAATTGCAGCTATTGTGGATGAGAAAATATTCTGCTGCCATGGGGGTAAGTAACGGTTCCTTCGTTGGTATTGGAAAAGCCGTAATACTCTAGTATCAGTTGCAGAAATACCATGTTCAGGTTGCTGAAGCTTGAAGACTTCAGGGGATTTTTCTCTGCCTTGGTTCATGTGTGAGGTAGGGCTGAGCTTGATCAGTGTCAGTTTTGTGAATCGTTGCATTTTGTAACTTCAGACACAATGATTGGCTTCTCCTTTTATACCAAGAGGCATTTTTAATATAGTCAAAACCATGATCTGTTGACTAAAGAATCCTTGTAGGGTTTTTCAGACTTCTGTGACAGGAGTTTTAGGTACCTTCTGAAACATGTTTTCGTAGAATGGTTTGGGTTGAAAGGCACCTTTTAAAGTTTAGTAGAATCGCTCCTGCCATGGGCAGGGACATCTTTTGCTAGGTCAGGTTGTGCAAAGCCCTGTCCAACCTGATGGGTTTGGAGTTTCATTTGTAGAAACGGGATCTGTTACGTGATGTGATAGCCGCTTCATGCGGCTTTTCAAATTAATAAAGCACATACTGCACCTTAAAGGTTTTATCACTTGCAAGTAATTAGTTGCACAGGGAGACATATCAGTGAAAAATGGTATGAGGTCTGTTGGATTCTGCATTTCATCTTACTGGGTCTGATTGTTAAAGTAAACATACCCTGTGATTTCTAGCATTAATGCCTCTTCTACTTAACAGCTCCTTTAACAGACTCCTGCAAAATATTAGTGAGATTATTGTAATCCTGTAAAATGTGGAAATGGCTTTGCTTATCTTGCTTCCAGTAAACCTTCGAGTAAGTGACTTGTCTTCTGTTACAAAAGCTTTAAAACAAATGCTGAATTAAAAAAAAGTAAGTTAACACTGCCATTGGACTACGTCAGATTGCGACAGTGAATCAGTTTGAATACAAATCATTTTTGTCTTGCAAAGGTGAACCAAAATGTGAACTGTGTGTGTCTCAACTCTGAACAGGTTTGTCACCAGACCTCCAGTCAATGGAACAGATAAGACGAATTATGCGCCCTACAGATGTCCCAGATCAAGGTCTACTTTGTGATCTCTTGTGGTCTGACCCTGACAAGGATGTCCTGGGGTGGGGTGAAAATGACCGAGGAGTGTCCTTCACGTTTGGTGCTGAAGTGGTTGCTAAGTTTCTCCATAAACACGATTTGGATCTCATATGTAGAGCACACCAGGTAATTTTGTACATTAAACCGTAGCATAATTTCAGTTCGGAGGGACCCGAGGTGGTCGCCTGGGCCCACCCTGACACATGCTCAGTGCAGGACAAAGTGGTGTAAGCCCAAGTTGCTGAGCATCTTGTCCAGCCAAGTTGTAAATACCTGCAAGGATTGATACTCCACTGTCTGAACAACTTGTCTCAGTGCTTAGCAGCCCTTGTAATGAACACTTTTTTTTTCTTAGTACACACAAACTGTGGCTCTGATTCCTCAACAAGATTGTCTTGAACCTAGCAGGATCCTGGTGTTCTCATTGCTAACGGGCTCTGTGGCTGAGCTGGATCCCGTGGTGGTTTTCTTGGTTTTGGTGTACAAGTTTGAAACTCATGCTCCTTAGCTGTAGCCAGGTTTTTGGCTGCTGACTCTGTCAGAGCTGCTTTGCACCTTGGTGGGAAGAAGTTGTCCAGTCTAACACTTCTGCTTTTCTCTCCAAAGGTTGTTGAAGATGGATATGAGTTTTTTGCAAAAAGGCAATTGGTAACTCTCTTTTCTGCCCCAAATTACTGTGGAGAATTTGATAATGCGGGTGCCATGATGAGTGTGGATGAAACTCTAATGTGCTCTTTTCAGGTATGGTGTCTGAAGATTTTACCTCCTAGTTAGTGTAGGCACGCTTCAAATTTGTTGTATGTTGAATTGATACTGTGCTGTTACGAAACCCTAACGCTTGGTTCAGATCGATTGTTACGGATGTCACACATAGATAGGGCTGTGTTCTGTCTCATGTCCTCAGAAATGCGATAAGCCCGTGCTGCCTGGAGCAGATGAACTGTTCTATCCTGGAGTCACATCCGAGCAAAGCTGTCAGCTCGTAGCCTGCTTCCATTGGCATGGGCTCTGGGATCAGCTGCCCTAAGCCCTGCCATCGCTTCGCGTAGGCAACATGGTTATGTCCTGGCATGTTTGTGTCTTGGCCGGGTGACCTGTGTAATGCCTTTACCAGAGAATAATTTGATTGCCAGACAGCTAAAACCTTTTGCTAAATGCCTGAACTATCTTTCCAGATTTTGAAACCTGCGGAGAAAAAGAAGCCCAATTCCAGCAGACCTGTAACGCCTCCCAGGGGGATGATCACAAAACAAGCCAAGAAATAGTCACTTTGGCACTGCCTTGTTGGGACTTGTATTATAGTATATAACCTCCATTTTTAAACTGTAACGTGTACTGTTCAGCTTGCTCAAAATAGATAACGTGTTTGTGGCTTCCCTTCTGATTTGATGAATAGCATTTGCTGGTTGTAACAGCGAATGAAAAGACTCTTCTCCCTCCCAGGAAAAGCGTTTTCAAGTTCCCTCCCGTTGGTGTTACGGCTGTACACTCCACAGCATCTTCTCCTGTCCGTATGGGTAATTGTACAACTGGCTCGGGGTCTGTGCGAGGCGTAGTGTAAGTGCTCGTTTTCTCTAGGTTCTGAAGAGGGCACTAGTGTGCTGTGAGAGTAGAGATTTGTTACTGTCGGAAATTACATACTGTTTATACGAACCACTGTGAACTTTTTTACGTTAAGTTTTGTTTTAAAGGGATTGCTTTTAATGTCATGTATGTGTCCGTTTTCTTGCTGTTGACATTAGAAATAACCTTCAACCTTGCCAGCGTTGCTGGTACGATGTATATTTAATTCAGACACACGTCCCTCTCCGCATACTTCCGGTGACAATTAAAGCCATTATTTTAAGCGTTTGCGTCTCTTTCCTGAAGCCAAAGTTCGCTTAGAAAACTGTTTGTACGCACGGAGCTGGCAGGGCTCTGCACTCGTGGCGGCCTCTTGGAGGCGGGAGGAAGTCCTGTCTTGAAATAGCAAGTAGAAACGCTGTGCTGTTTGTTCCGCTCGTGGCACAAGCAAACACAGTTTTGTACCGTTTCCGTCCGACCCAGTGGCGTCAGGCCTGTGGCAGCCAGCGCCAGAGAGCTGGAAGTTGCGGGAATGGCTTCGCATCTGCCTGGATGGGGTTGTGTGTTTTAGCCTAAGGACTTTGCAGAACAAAGACAATAGCTGGATGAGCCAGCCGCAGGTGTTGCTCTGGAGCACCGGTTTATATAAATCTCACAATCTCGGTTTTTTAAAAACTGTTACTTTTTTGAACAGATAACAGTGTACAATATCATGTAGTGGAAATCACTTATTAAATGAAGAAATTGTTAAATCCTCTCAGTGTCGGTTTATCCCAGCGCATACACTGCTGCTCTCCCAGGGCTGGACTTGGATAAATAAATTGTTCTGGACACGCACAAATTCCTGATTTGCCTTTCTCGTGGCAAACCAGGAGCCACATGCTGGTGGCTTTGGCAGGAGTGGTGGGCTGTGACCTGGTTCTGGAGCTCTGTCACACAGAGGGGCAGGTGCAGGAATGAAGCTCCTTGTGGTGTTGTGATCCCAGATCGGTTGTCAGAGCTGCTGTTTCTCAGGCCTTGCGCATGGCGTAGCGCTGGCCTCACGCTTCCCAGGCCGCTGCAGCAGTTCCAGTGTGGGAGGAGGCACTTGGCTTGCGTTCTTCCTGTGCTTAGAACAGGGCCCGCCTGGAGTCAGAGCTGTTTGTTGTGGACTGCAGACCTGAGAGGGTCGTAGCTGAGGACAAGGCCTGCTCCCTCTGGTTCTTAAAGAACTGAATTGTTGGCGAGGAGGGGAAGCTGAGTAAGCCTCGCCACTGTGCCTCGGC
>NW_010263643.1:3084-3381 GCF_000690775.1 Eurypyga helias | reverse complement strand
CTAACGGAGCCGTGGAGCCAGCACCGGGCAGTCAGTTGGCCTCTCCTTGGCGTGAGCACACCTGGGCTATGGCCCTTCAGCCGCTGCCAGCCCTTGAGGGCCTGGTGCAGCTCCCCACAGGATGCAGGAGGCTAACGGAGCCGTGGAGCCAGCACCAGGCAGTCAGCTGGCCTCTCCTTGGTGTGAGCACACCTGGGCTATGGCTCTTCAGCCGCTGCTAGCCCTTGAGGGCCTCGTGCAGCTCCCCACAGGATGCAGGAGGCAGTTTGCGGTGCTGCCGGCCTGTCCTGTGGCGGG
>NW_010263643.1:280-2709 GCF_000690775.1 Eurypyga helias | reverse complement strand
GCGTGGTGTTCTGGCTCCACAGCTAACGGAGCCGTGGAGCCAGCACCGGGCAGTCAGTTGGCCTCTCCTTGGCGTGAGCACACCTGGGCTATGGCCCTTCAGCCGCTGCCAGCCCTTGAGGGCCTGGTGCAGCTCCCCACAGGATGCAGGAGGCAGTTTGCGGTGCTGCCGGCCTGTCCTGTGGCGGGAGGAGTCTCTGTCCCTGCACTGCCCAGCTCTCCTGGCATCCCCCTTAGTGCATGAGTTTCCCTTTGCTTCCGGAGCGAGCTGAGCTTTTGGGACAAAAACGCATTTTCTGGGCAGCCCCAGCCATACACTCTGGTTTTTAATGTATTTCTCTGCCAAACCAAAGAGCTGTTTTCCTGGTGTGAAGATATTTTTTTCCCTCCCTCTAAAGCTAATTAATCAAACCACCGGTTGGTAACTTTCAATGAGCTCATTAGCTCAGGAGACGGACTATTAAAAAGCTTTCTCGCAAACTTAACTTTCACCCTTTAAATCACGTTTGTGGTTCCTTTATAGCTCTATTTTCTCTCTCCTTGTAAACCAGTCACCTGCATGTCTTGTATTGGTCTGGTGAACAACAGCACAGACGTGGAGCCGGGCATTGACCCGTCCCTGCCACTGTTCCGCGTGTCAGTCACATCTTCTCCCGTGACTTGTTTTTTCTCTCCTCAGGTGCAGTTTTGGTGACACACGTGCCCGTTCCGGCCCACACGCTCTGCTCGTCTGCGTTCCCCCGGGATGGCTCACGTACCTCGGGCTGCCCAGCGCAAAGGAAGTCCCAGGGCACCGCGGCAGAGGTGAGAAGGTTCCTGTTCCACTGCAGAGGCAGGAAGGAAAGACGACCTGCTGATCTCGCCACGGGTCGTGATTGAAAGCACAGAGACACCTTTTATGCTCATTTGGGGTTGGTTTTTTTGATCACTGGGGAGAGAGAGCAGCAGCTGCCCATTTCCTGTTGTTTTTCCATAACGAAGCTGCTGTGAACGTGTGGTTTCCACGCAGCACAGACAGAACAGCACGTGAGCCTCCCGGGGCCCTTCTCCCTGCGGCCCTTCCCTCTGCGGCCCTTCCCAGCTGGCTCAGAGCAGCGACTGGAGGAGCTGCAAAGGTTAAAGGAGCAGGAGGGGGTACCCAGCCCGCTGAGGGTCTCCACAAAAGGCAGCAGGGAAGTTGTGATAAACCCAAGTTCTCTTCAGTCCTTGTCCTGTGCCCTTTGCCGTGTGCCCGAGTCTGTCGAGACTGTTCGCTGGGGAAGCGCTAAGGTCCGTGGGTTTGGGGGTGTGTGTGTGTGTGTGTGTGTTATGGAGTGCATCCTCTTTGCCATCCAGCTGTTGACAGGCTCTTTTCCAGCAGAGAGCATCTTTGGTTGTCCCTGGTTTGCTTTAGGATGTGTCAGTGGTATGGTGGCTGTCGCTCCCCAGTCGTTAAGTCGCTTTAAACCCAACGACTCGTTAAGTTTCCTTGCGGTGTTAAGACCTGGTGCCGAACAGCGCTCGGGTCTCCGCGGGAGCATACAGGACTTGTGGGCACACAAATCCTGATGGGCACAATGCACTTTGCACCCGAGTTTGACCTCTGAACTCTATCAAATGTTGAGTGAGAATTGGGACTAGAGAAGGGCGCGGGCTTCACCCGCTGCAGCTCAGGCACACGGTTCCAAGCCGCATTGCCCAGGGCGGAGCGCTCTGGCTGAGACTCACAGATGTGCCTTGTCAAGTGGGCTGTTGCTGCAAAGAGAAGTGTAGACCAGGAGTTTATCCCGCCAGCAGGCTGGGAAGTGGTTTGGGGTGAGGCCCTGGCATGAGGGTGCTGAACATCCCCTACTCCGCATCCTGCAACACCGGATTTGCCCTTAAATCACACCCCGGGTGCAGCCTGGTCCTCACCAAGAGCCTCACGGCTCTGCCAGCAGCATCTCCTGCCATCAGACCACCGCTCTGGTACCCTCCTCCGCGAGCTGGTTGTGTTGGTCTTCAGTGGAGTCAGCTGGGAGCAAAATGCCTAAATTAGCGGGAAACTCCCAGGATAAAACTCCCCTGCAGCTGTGGCTCCAGGGCTGCCCCTGGGTGCTCAGCCGACCTCTGCAGCAGGTGGTTGGGGGTGCTGTGGGAGGGATGGGGGGTTCAGAGCTCTGCCAGGGTGTTGCCTGCACCGATTCCCCATCCCCTCGGAGACGGGCCTGTGCACTTTGGGGTGAGGTGTAGAAAACTTTCAGGTTCCTGGAAAAGTTGTAGACACTTTAAAAGTGCAAAAAATGGGGAGACGCCTCTTTGTTAGGGAAGAATAGGGCTGTTTCAGTGCTGTCGGGGCAGAGTTGCAAGAGACGTGTCCTTGCTCCCTTCTGCAGCCGGGTTTTCCAAAACCAGCTGGGGCAGGCTAATCCGGGCCTGACTTCCCGGGTTTAGGCTCTTGTAATCCTTCTG
>NW_010263643.1:0-256 GCF_000690775.1 Eurypyga helias | reverse complement strand
CTCTTGTAATCCTTCTGATCCCCGAGCCTCCGCCTGCTCTGTGGGACTAACGATTTCGTTTATCCCGTGGCTCATGATTCCGTTTCACCCCATCGCGGATGCCCCCTCGGCTGGGGTCGGGGGGCTGCTTAAAAGAAGTCGCTTTAAAGAGGCAGCAGGTGACGGCGCATCGCTCCCGGTCAGGGGTGTCGCAGCGGGTCGGGGGTGGAAAAGCTGCGAGAACGGACGCGCCGGGCGGGGAGCCCGGGCCGGGGCT
>NW_010263642.1:61790-68702 GCF_000690775.1 Eurypyga helias | reverse complement strand
GCGCACACTGCCGGCTCATGTTTCATCAACCAGTACCCCCAGATGAGAATTATGCTCATATTTCAGCGCACTGGGGTTCATAAGCCCTGCACAGACCATATGTGGGGATTAAACTGAGTCCTTAGCCTCAGACCTGACCATGTAAAATTACCATTTATGTTAATAACATTAGTGAAGAGGAATTGTTCTCATGTGTGGTAGACCACATCAACATGCTGTAATACACACTGCTTGCCTTTCTGATGATGTTATTTTCAAACCACAGGAAAAGCACATCAGCACCAAGGTAAATTCAGTACCCTAGTTCTTCACTGACATCCCTGAATTCAGGAAGCAGCAACACTAATGGTTAATGAGTAATTATAAAATAAGCATTCAATATACTGTATTTGCTAAATGAGCAAGCACCATAATGCCATGCTGGACTATTTACCCTGCAGAATATCTGAGTTTTTCAGCATGCTGGAAGAGTCTTCATGATTTCCTTTGCAGCAATAATCAAGACAGAAACAGTCTTCCTGCCTCCCTGCAATCAACCAGTTTTGATTTAAAAGCTAGCCTTGCAAGCAGGAGACCCTGATTTCAAACAGCAGGGGCGCAAAGCCACCAGTCCCCTCCTTCAGTGGGGAACAGGAACGCTGCCTGGACCAGGGACCCTTCTCCTGCACATGCACAGGGGCCTCAGTCACCTGGTGGGACCGTGGGTGGCAGCATCTGGGAGACCTCAGTCACCTGGTGGTTTGGCAGATGGCAACTCGGTTGCACCCAGACCCTGTGGTGACCGTGTGGGGAGATGTAAAGTACAAGTAAACGCTATACTGAGGAGGCACTGACAGAAGCTACAGGGAAAAGTCCCTGAGTATCTGCCATGACGTCTTTCCACAGCCCCATCAGCTGGCCCACCCCCACAAGCAGCATGAACGAGTTCCTTCGGCCTTTGTCCTGTTTGGCTGCAATGGGAAGTTGGAGCACCTGATCTGTGGTCCCTAGAGCACTCTCTGCTCCAGTGTGAGGACTTCCCTGCCCCAATATCCAGGTTTCCTCTGTAAAAGAAAGAGGGCAGGCAGCCCCTCTGGCAGAAATCGGTTTGTTTGGAGTCAGGTTTACAGCCAGACTGGATGCACTGCAGCTACACGTCATTCTCGAAGCGGGGAGAAACTTGCCTGACAGGAGTTTGGTGCCTTCTTGAATCTCCCCATCAGGACATTCTCCAGCTGATCCCCAAACCTCCCTCTGCTTCCTTTCAGAGGAATCATAGAATCACAGAATGGTTTGGGTTGGAAGGGACCTTAAAGATCATCTAGTTCCAACCCCCCTGCCATGGGCAGGGACACCTTCCACTAGACCAGGTTGCTCAAAGCCTCATCCAGCCTGGCCTTGAAGACATCCAGGGATGGGGCATCCATCTGGACAACCTGTTTCAGTGCCTCACCACCCTCTCTGTGAAGAATTTCTTCCTGATACCTAATCTAAACCTCCCCGCTTTCAATTTAAACCCATTACCCCTTGTCCTGTCACTACAAGCCCTTGTAAAAAAGCCCCTCCCAGCTTCCTTGTAGGCCCCTTCAGGTACTGGAAGACTGCAATGAGGTCTCCCCGGAGCCTTCTCTTCACCAGGCTGAACAAGCCCAACTCCCCCAGCCGTTCATCATAGCAGAGGTGCTCCAGCCCTCTGAGCATCTTTGTGGCCTCCTCGGGACTCGCTCCAACTGGTCTATATCCTGATGTTGAGGGGTCCACAGCTGGATGCAGTACTCCAGGTGGGATCTCACAAGAGCAGAGTACAGGGGCAGAATCACCTCCCTCGACCTGCTGAAGGAGTGACTGATGTCCCAGAGCCAGAACAACCCCTGAGACTCCCTCCCTTCCCTCTTCCAGATCAACAGCTGAGTGTAAATGCCTGGTGTCCTTCACCCTTGGGTTGTACCAGAACCATTAACCCTTCCCTTGTTTAGGCAGACCAGTATATAGGGCCTGTAGCAATAGAACAAGGGGTAATGGTTTTAAACTAAAAGAGGATAGATTTAGACTAGATATAAGAGAGAAATTTTTAGCAATGAAGGTGCTGTAACACTGAAACAGGTTGCCCAGAGAGGTGGTAGATGCCCCATCCCACAAAACATTCAAGGTGATGTTGGATGGGGATTGGAGCAATGTGATCTAGTGGAAGGTGTCCCTGCTTATTGCAGGGGTGGTGGATTAGATGACCTTTAAAGGTCCCTTCCAATGCAAACTATTCTGTGATTTTATGATGATAGTCCAAGACAGAGAGACATGGGCAATTGCAGGGATCATAGAGCTTGTCATACTCCACCGTCCATTTCATCTTCCCCCTCAGACTAGCAAAGAAAGTCTAATACTGTACTGCAGTTAGAAGAGCTGCCAGCATTTTACACTGCACTGTTTAATTCCAGAGAGTTAAGGGCTCCAGCATGTTTCCTAATGTAACATGACAGGTGAAAAGAAGCTCTGCAACAGTGAAAAGATACGATTTCTGCCTCTGAAACCCGCCATGTCTGACACATTTTTGGGAGGTAGTTTTATTCCTCTTTCTCTTGACTAGTTCTTCTCTTCAGAGCCTTTATTCTGCCTTACTTCTCCTTGTATTTCAGGAGTGCTAGTAGCCCACCTCCACCCCACTCAGACCCAGTTCAAGGTACTGTGCAGTACTTGGTCTGGGTCTGAAGGATTTAGGAGCAGCTATAAAGAGAGTGAAGGGTAAATGCAAGGTGGGGGAATGCTAGTCACCACAGCTCACTTGTCTCAGCATCCTCCCTGATCATTGCGCACTTGACTGCCTCATATTTGATTCTCCCACCTGCCCGTCACTCTACCTTGCCTTCTTCTCAGTTCTGTGCACTTGTCACTGGACGTGTCACGCTTTAACAATTAGGGCATGTGTTAAAAATCTTTGAGAGAGAACAATGCTGCCTCACTATTCAGCGTAAAAGTACATCAGAAAGGATGAATTTGACCCAGCAGTACTGAAGATTTAGTACCATCTTTATTTTCTTTAATGTTTCTTTGATCGATTGTGGCAGCTGGGAGAAGTGCCCAAAGACTGGAGGAAAGCAAATGTCACTTCTGTATTCAAGAAGGAGGACTCAGAATTACAGGCCAGTCAGCCTCACCTTGATCACTGGGAAGGTGTTGGAGCAGCTAATCCTGGAAACCATATCCAGTCACATAATTCACAAGAAAGTCATCAGGAGTACTCAACATGAATTCACAAGGGGAAGTCATGCTTGATCAACATGATGAACTTCCAAAATGAAATGACTGGTCTGGTAGACAACAAGTGAGTGGTAACTAGTGTCTATGTAGACTTCAGTAAGGCTTTCAACATTGTCAACATAAAATCCTCACAGTGAAGTTGTTGAAGAATGGCCTGGATAGGCAGATGGACTGAAAACTGCCTGAATGGCTGGGCCCAGAGGCTGGTGATCACTGGTACAAAGTCTGGTTGGAGGCCAGTAATTAGCAATATATCAAAAGAGGTCAAACTGGGTCCAGTCCTTTTTAACATAATTTATTAATACTGAGGGTATACTCTGCCCATCACCCAAATCAAATTTGATGATGAACCAAAGCCAGGAAGAGTGGCTGATCTCACTCTGTGTATGAGAGAGAGAAGGACTGGGCATCTCTCCTGTGAGGAGGGGCTGAGAGTTGGGGCTGTTCAGCCTGAGAAGAGAAGGCTCAGGGAGGATCTTATTAATGTGTATTAATACCTGAAGGGAAGGTGCAAAGGGGATGGAGCCAGGCTCTCCTCAGTGGTGCCTGGTGACAGGACCAGAGACAACAGGCACAAACTGAAACACAGGACGTTACCCCTGGACACCAGGAAACATTTTTTTGATGCTGAGAGTGACCGAGCACTGGCACAGGTTGCCCTGGGAGGTTATGGAGACTCTCTCCTTGGAGATATCAAAAGCCATTTGGACACAGTCCTGGCTCTAGGTGGCCCGGCTTGAGCAGGGGGGTTAGACCAGATGACCTCTGGACGTCCCTGCCAACCTCCACCCTTCTGTGGTAGCGCAAGGCATGGAAAGAGCTGACAAAGTCTTTGTGTATCAGCAACATCTTTGCCTTTTAAAGTGCATGACATTGTTGGCTGATGTTTTACGTGCCTTTGGCAGTGCAGAGTGGCCAAGTTCTGTCTCAGACTTTCCCAAATCCTGAGTCTCTTCAGTCCCCCCTCCCCTGGTCTAAGGTTACCGTGAATGTGTCTCATAAAGCAATTCTGATACAGTGCTTGACACATTTCTCCTGCTTTGGGTTACTGCACAATGGTTGTGCCAGCACACTTTAACCAGGTCACAAGCTCTGACAAATGCTTGTCTATGACATGTAGACCATAAAAGTCTCTAGCTCACTTCAGTTCCAAGAGAGTATGGGGTCAGCCCTGGAGACCAAAGTCCTTGTTCTCCACTCCATGGAAAAAATTACCAGGACTCTGTTTCTAAACAAGATCTCACAGGCATGCTGTATTCACGTGGAAATCAACTCCAGATGCCCCACTTCCCTAAAAAAAAACATTTCTCTTAATCCTGCATTCCCCATCCCCTCAGTCTACCTCTGCCATGGCAAAAAAAAATGGGGTCCAGTTTCACTTCCAAGAAGTGAGGGGACTTTTTGCAAGGGCCTGTAGTGACAGGACAAGGGGTAATGGGCTTAAATTGAAAGGGGGAAGGTTTAGATTGGATATCAGGAAGAAGTTCTTCCCGGAGAGGGTGGTGAGGCACTGGAACAGGTTGCCCAGAGATGTTGTGGATGCCCCATCCCTGGAAGTGTTCAAGGCCAGGCTGGATGAGGCTTTGAGCAACCTGGTCTAGTGGAAGGTGTCCCTGCCCATGGCAGGGGAGTTGGAACTAGATGGTCTTTAAGGTCCCTTCCAACCCAAACCATTCTGTGATTCTATGATTCTTTTCTCCTTTTCCATTTTACCTGAAGCAGAACCTTAAGATCTGCTTTCAAAACTTTCTGTCTCTAGGTGGATCCAGAGATGACAGACAGAAATTTATTGTTCTTTCTCAGTTTGGGGAATTGGGAGCTTGCTGCTCTCAGCAACATCCCGGACAACCTGCAAGGGTGCTTTCTGGTACCGGTACAACACCAGTGATCTCCCATAGTCTGTGAGTACAGCAGTGTTCTAATGGCTCTAGGAAGAAATAGGATGAAAGCCTGTATCTGATGAATGTTTTGCCAAAACCATTGCTCATAGAAGTTTGAAAAGCTGACAGAGTGTAGTAGTTGTGAGACATTTTTCCCCCTTCTTCCTTAGCAGCTGGTGTTCGTTAGCAGGGCTCAGCAGAACACCAGTGCTCGCAAGCAGGAGCATATTTGTTACTAGCACTAGGTAATTTCCAGCCATGAGAGTGGGCTTAACACCCAATAAACTCTAAGGTACAGATGTAAATTCAGCATGCTTATAAATCAAAACGCAACTCTGCATGGCTGTGGCCGGTGGGGGCTGGAAGGAAGGACTTGATAGAGTGTATTCTTGTACTTCAGCTCAATGCTGATGCCTGAGAAATTGCATGTTGCAGACTGATTATGCAGTTGAGAGGAGCTAGGAAGCAGGCACTGTAACTGTTTGCCCAGGCCATCCCTGCCAGAATGTTTTAGTGCCCATCTGCAGCTTCTCGTAGCAGTAGGCAGTTTCCAGTTTTACAAACACCTTTGTGCATCGTCAATACACGTTCAGAAGGGATTTTGTCACAGTAACTGTGCTGATTCCCTTTGCAAGCTCTCTCCAAGCCCCCTCTCCTTGCCTCCTCTGCAGCTGGATATGCAAAAAAACAAGTGGATCCCACAAAACCAGGGCACTGAAAGCCCAGGACAGAGGTATTTCAGTCCTGGCATCTGAGCATGCCCTGCAGGAAAATCCAGGCTTCTCCTATGGCATATCAGCAGCCATGGACAAACAAACTTTGCTCGTTTTGTGTACAAAGTGCTTTAAATATTAACTCTCTTCAGCCTCCCTGCCTGAGTGCCAGCAATGTGAACTATTCAGACCAGTAAGGAGCTCAAAAAACAATCACCAGTTTAAGGCAGCCTTTCTTCAGAGGACAAACAATTGCAAAAAGGTGGGGTTCAATAGCACCCTCATTTTAAATCACAGAATGGTTTGGGTTGGAGGGGACCTTGAAGACCATCTAGTTCCAACCCCCTTGCCATGGTCAGGGACACCTTCCACTAGACCAGGTTGCTCAAAGCCTCATCCAGCCTGGCCTTGAACACTTCCAGGGATGGGGCATCCATAGCTTCTCTGGGAAACCTGTTCCTGTGCCTCCACCCTCTCCGTGAAGCATTTTTTCCTGATATCTGATCTACTGCCTATCTAATCTGATCTACTGCCTATCTAATCTAAGTGTCACGACACTGTCCCAGTGAGGTTTGAGAAGTGAAGTGTCTGAAGTGTAAAGGAGAAACAACTCTCAGGTTAGCTGGGCCGGGATCAAGTCTCTCTCCGATTTTGTATAAGGAAGATGGAAGATGTCATTGGGCATTCCCTCCCCCTCCTCCTTAGTTCAACATCAGCTCTAATTAAGGAAAAAAAAAATTAAAAGCTACTAGTCTGCCTCAGGAGCTAGATTGTGATAATGAAGCAGGTTTTTACATTGGTAAAGTGTCAGGGGGAGCTGGGCAATGTTCAGGCAAGAGGGACAGGCACCTGATATTAGTCGGAAAACTAAGAGTGGGGAGGCTTCAGTGGACATTGAACTTTGGAACTGCAGGGTGAGGAGGGAAAAGCTGATGTTGCTCTATGCAGAAGACGAAGAGAAAGGCTGCAGCCTGTTTAGCGTATCACATAGGGCTTGTGTGTCCCTCTGGAAGTGTTTTGTTTCGTGGGGGTTTTTTTTCTTATTTTGAAGTTAAGAGTATTTGCCTGGAAATAGGATCTTTGTT
>NW_010263642.1:33159-61770 GCF_000690775.1 Eurypyga helias | reverse complement strand
TGCTGCTAATTCCTCATTCAGTGCAGTAAGCCTCTTTGTAACGTTCCGTTCGTTTTGCTGTGGAAATACTTATGAAGCAACAACAGAAAAAAAGAAGGATTATCACTTTATGGTCCAAATTTAGCCTCCGGGTAATTATCTGTGTCTCAGTAACTTTGAGACAAGCGAATGCAGATGGGACAAGAATTCTCCTGAGGAAAAAATATCTTGTTATGCTTTTAGGCCACCACATTTAAACCTAAACTTGATGATATAATTGTAAGCAAATCTTGTCTAATGTCTTGCCAAAATAACTCTGCAGTTTCCTAAGGCCTGGGGTTTTTTAATTGTAACCAGGTAAATAATTTCTTCTAGTTTTGGGGTTTTTTTTAAACTAGCCATTCTTGGTATTTTCTGTCTCTGGTAGAGCATTTTGTCACTGATGTGCCATGAGATACTGTGATTTAAGAGAAAATCTGTCTAGATTTCGCTAGGGTGTAGAGGCAGAAGTAGATGCTGGCAGTGAACATGTTAAATACACACTAGCTCTAGGGGGAGTTTTCTTGAACACAGTTTGTTTTCTAGAACTGAGGTAGGAATTTACACAATGAGCAAATCTGTGGGTAGGGTGGCGAAACAGGAAATTCTCTAGAAAGGTAAGAACCGAATTCGCAAACAGTGATGCGAATTCTTGTATCTACAAAAGGACCATCGTTCTAAAACGTATGCAAAGACCCAGTCTGATCAGCAGGTATCACAGATCCAGATGTGACCATTAAATGGCTAGGAATGACCCATACCTCTGCACTCCAGCTGGCAACGCAGCTACAGGGAGAACTCTCCTTGTAACCTGCTTCAGTAGATTTGTGCTTGTAATTACCGTAGCAGTTACTGCAATAAGAGTTGTGTCTACTGGAGTTGGCTGAATATGGTTTTTTTTTTCATTTGGTACTCAAATGGAACGAAGTAATTAACAAGTGAGATAGGGAAAACTGAATAAAAATAGCAAATGGAAGCATTAATTTTTTATTATAAACTGAAAACTATCATTTCAGGTCAGAACCAAGTATTTTGTCCAAAGCATTTTTTAACACTTTTTTTTTCTTAAAGAAAAGAATGTCTAGTGGATTGTTTTCTCAGCTGAAACTATTCACTAAACATGACCTCAATCACTCAGACAGTGTCTGACCTGTTAAAACCCAATCCTTTGGTGATTTTACTTTTTGTCACAAACGTTTCACCCATCCCTAACTCTTAATCTTCAAGTGAACATTTTAAACCACACCCCTTTGCAGTAATTCACTGCTGTTTATTAACTGCCTTTCGTGCAACCTGGGGCTCCGAAATCCCTCTGGCACAAAATCACAGAATCACTCTTAAAGCTCTAAAGTATGTTTCCTTCCAGGAATCTTCACCTCAGTAACAAGACAAAGTGTGGGCACCATGCTATTTACTATACATCTTTTCTCCCAGAAACTGAATTATTGTGCTTTTGCACTGCTAATTGTGCCAACTTCTGTTATAAAAGCATTTGTTTGAAATTCCTGTATTGTGGCTGTTCTGAGTCACTGAGTATTTTAGCTTTTGATTCATTTCTCATAAAATGGATAAGTGCTGGGGGGGACGGTGTGGGGAGGGTGACATTACTTATGTAAAGTGCCTGTTTGGAGAGGAATTTGATTTCTGTGATAGTGTTTGTTTGCCTTTCTTCATGCTGGCACTGGTAAAATGGTCTATAGCGAACTAACGTGGTCAGAGGGGATATACAGAATTCCCCTCTCTATTCTTTGAGGGGGTTGTAGTTGCTGCAGTAACAGAGGAGACTTTTTCAAGTTGGCCTCACAAGTGTTGAGCTTGCTCTCTGGGGGTTGGTCGAACTCCCCGCCCAAGTTCCTTCATTAAAACCATCAGTTTTTTCCGTTTTGGGTTGAGATTTGCCATGATGGTCACACAGATTATTTGGACCGCCAGCCAAAACTGGTTGGTTTGTTTACATGTTTTAAATGTCCCTGGCTTGATACGTTAAGATTATAGTTGTGTTAGTGCATACGTGAATAAGAAGTTAGGGTGCTGTTGCTTTTTTAATTAGACAAATTGCAAACTACAGTGCTGGAAGTGTAACATATCTGTGATGCCCAAGCTGTGCATGTACAGTTGCTGTGGCCCATATATAATCACCCTGTAGTCACTGTGGCCCACAGAGGCCCATCAGGAGGTCTGATCTTCACACTGGCTAAATATAGGGAAGACGGTTCCTCCATTACGTGCTTCAGCCCTTAACCCTTCCTTGGAGCCGGCAGCAGTTTCTCGGCGTAGGCAGAATTTAGGTTTGCAGCAGCAGCTTTCTCAGAAGAGAACCCTTAGAGGAGAAGGGAGCTGGGAAAGTTCAGTGGAGTTTGAGAGGGTTGTAGGAGGTTTGGGGAGTGGGGCTGTTCTCCCGTTGTCATCCCACAGCACCCCTCACGTGGTTTCTTCCCTGGCCCCACAGGCCAGCTTCCCGCCTAAAGCGTTGCTTCCTCTCTACATCCTGAGGCCAACACACATGCACAGGAACTTTATTCCTGTGTCAAACCATGCCCAACCGTGCAAGTTTCCCTGAGCACCAGGAGCCGGGGCAGGGGGACATGCCAAGAGTGAAGGGGGCTCCACTTGGAGATGGCTCTGCTTTTAAGAGTGTAACTTTTATGGTAAGAAGCAGCCGTGTGCTAGAGACTAGAGGGATACCCCAACTTTGTTTAATCCAAGTTGCTAAAAACACCAGGGAGTGGTGTCAAAAATGGCTTGGTTGGGTGGCAGAGAGCTGAAGCAGTCTGTGCCCCTGCTTCAGGTCTCTTGTTTGGCAGAACGGTCCACGGGATAGTCCAGGAAGCTCTTCAGCAGCAAAAGATTAGGCACATCTTTGCAAATATGGTGACCTGGTCTCCTACAGATCTTCCAAATGCAAGGCTACACCACAAAACTGGGTAAGTGCAGAAGATGGCAGGAGAAGCCTCCAATAGTGTTTGGAGGAAAAGAACTCTGTATTTAACAAGAAAAAAAGTAGCTGACTATAAAGAGTAAGGCAAATAATGTGTCTAATGTTTAGCATCTAGATCATTCCTTCAAAAATGCGTCTTCAAAGACTCATGCTATGTTTGTTTACAGACACAAAACCACAGTACTATAGAGGGATTTTAAAACAAACCAGACACAATAATGCCTATACATAACCAGCATATCTGTTCAGCTCAGATGGATTTTCATGGTGTCATTTTATTCAAGTCATCCATGGGTTGACCTTGACCTGTGCATTGGGATCTCTTTAGCTTTGTAAAATCAGCTTTTGGTTCAAAATTATTACTTCTGGAGAAGCGAGCGTCTTCTCACAATGCTGTACAGACAACAGAAGGGCGATCACTAACATTTTAGAACATTTTTTTCTTTACTACAATGGGTCCTAACATCCATCTGCATTTTCTGGCATACATTAGATTTTCAGCCAGGATTTAGTACGTTTTTCCCTCTGGATTTCTAGCACTCAAAAATATCACATTTTTATTGTTCTGAAAATACATTCTTGAATTACATACATAGTAAATTCCCTTCTCTTAAAAAGATTGTTCTTTGTTTCCTACTGCAGTTGTTGGATATTTTGTTCTTGGGATTAGGGATAAGAGATTGGAGAATTAATGCTGCAAAGCTCGTGTGGTGTAACTATCTTAATTCCACTGTGCCTTTTTTCTTTTTTTTTTTTAATCATTTAAACTTTCATGATCATATTTTATGTGATTTTAGCATTCAGCTAAAAGGTTTGGTGTTAAGGAAACGGTACGGTAGTGAAACAGAGGAGGCTCCATGTTAGAGGTTGAGGTGTGAGACATAAGCCTGTGTGATCTTGCAGTGTTACACAGGTCAGTAAGCGTTTTGCAGTTAGAATTATTGAAAGAGGGGCAGAAATCTGAATTTGTGTGTTTAGCACTACTTGGCTAATATCTTTAGAAAGCAATAAGAAATGAAGTAATTCCTTGGGAAAATGCAGGTGTCTGCATTGTGATGCTGTGGTCTGGTGAAAGATTGATGACTTCAGTATGTCATTATTCACACAGCTATAAAACTCTGCTTCTACTCAGTCACAGGACTATCTAGTCATTCCCTTTTTTCTTTTAAGAAAATACAGAGTTTATGGCCCAAGATGATTCTGCTTTATTTGGATATTTTAAAGAAATACGTTCTGTATGTGATAGGCAAGATTTTAACTTTACACAGACATAACGAATTGTCGAAATCGACATTTTGAATACGATTCTCTTTCCCCAGAAGACCTAATACGGGTGGCCTTTTCTTTCTTGGGGAACTTGTAACTTTCCCAAGAGTAAATCGAAATCATAATAAATCAATCCTTCAGTCAGCTGAAACAGAAAAGACTGCATTATTTCAGCTATGAGTCAAGAATGGATTCACGTGGGCTAAAGAATGAGAAAACAAAATTGGTGAGGTTTAGAGTTTTAAACAAAGCGCCAGCTTGGTTATATTTTTCACAATCCACAGATGCTTCAGCAAGCAGAAAATCTGCTGATTAGTTTTCCTAAAAATCCTGACCGCAATCTAGACTAGGCAGAGCTTTAAAGTTTATGTTGATGCTGTTTCTCAACACAAAACCAAGCCTGGGATAAGCATAATTTTAGGGGGTAGTAAAAGACTGCTTAGAGCCTAAATTAAAAACTGAATAATTTTAGTTGAAAATCTGATTTTCCTGCAGAGCCCAGCTGGACACATGACTGCAAATGTGTTATGGGAGCTCTTACTCAGTTGGCTTGTGTGACAGACTGCTCTGTATGTTTTGAGGTGCACTAGGAAGAACTGGTTAACAAAAGCATTGCCTCTCCTCCAGGCTGATTCCAGAGAAGTGTGGCCAGCAGGTCGAGGGAGGAGATTCTCCCCCTCTGTTCTCGTGAGGCCTCACCTGGAGTACTGTGTCCAGCTGTGGGGCCCTCAACATAAGAAGGGTATAAACCAGTTGGAGGGAGTCCAGAGGAGGCCACGACGATGCTCTGGAGGCTGGAGCACCTCTCCTATAAAGAAAGGTTGAGAGTTGGGCTTTTTCAGCTTGGAGAAGGCTCCAGGGAGACCTTGTTGCAGCCTTCCAGTACCTGAAGGGGCCTACAAGGAAGCTGAGAGGGGACTTTTTACAAGGGCCTGTAGTGACAGGACAAGGGGTGACGGGTTTAAATTGAAAGGGGGAAGGTTTAGATTGGATATCAGGAAGTAACTCTTCCCGGAGAGGGTGGTGAAGCACTGGAACAGGTTGCCCAGAGAAGCTGTGGATGCCCCATCCCTGGAAGTGTTCAAGGCCAGGCTGGATGTGGCTTTGAGCAACCTGGTCTAGTGGAAGGTGTCCCTGCCCATGGCAGGGGGGTTGGAACTAGATGATCTTTAAGGTCCCTTCCAACCCGACCTATTCTGTGATTCTACGACATGGGACTGTTGCAGCTATCCTGGACCAGGTTGTCCAGCCCAGGGAACAAAGTGGGATGATGAGACAACAGAAGTACCTTTCTAAGAAGGCACCATCAGAAAATACTTAGACCTTCAACTGATACTTACCTGGTTTTAAATTTTCACCGAAAGCAAGGACTTTCTACCAAAATCATCTGACTACTTCTCATTCAAACTCTCTTTCAGTGGTGCTTCACCCATCTTTCCAGGAATGAACAGGCGTCTCTGCCCACATTGTTCTGCTCTAGTCCTCGCCACAGGCTTCTTTAGAGCTGCAGAACAACCGCCGTTTCCCAGTCGCTGAAGGTTTAAAATCAACAGGGGAGTGGAGAGCAGTCATTATGTGGTAACTGAATCGTGGCAAACACTCCTTATGGTTTTATTACCCGAATTTCTCAGGAAAAGGAGTTATAAGGCATATTATTATGACTGATACCAGGAGACTTGTCACACAGGAGAGAGAGCTTAAACGAAGAGATAATGTATCCTGCAAATTAGCCAACACCTTAATGGAGTCTAGTACAGGAATTTTAATGTTGTAAAACTCATTTGTTTTTTTGGATAGGGATTTTCTATTTAATATGCCTTCAGTTTATTCACTCATTGATAAAACTATATTTAATCCCATTTTATAAATCTTGTTAGGAGAAAGAGAGTTCTCCGTAGGCCCTGGAGTCTGCCTGGCAGTATCTGGCTGATACTTCAGAGACAGTGAACCTCCAGGCTTACAAATATTTTTTGCTCACTGTGCAGTAATGTAAGGAAGGGAGTGGTTCATTCCTGCCCGCTGCTAACAGTTAACTGGCAGAAGCAAATACATGATTTTCTTCTCCTCCGTTTTTCTCTTCCTATTTTTTTTTGCTTGGCATGGGAGTGCAAAGAGTCCCTGGTAGCCTATACTTCATCAATATTGCTTTGCTATCAGCATTATTACTGGGAGAGGCAAGCTAAGTTAAGCAACAGTAAGACTCTTTACTCCCATTGAATTTTGCTCATGTCAAATTATATAGCTGATGTAAATCAGCGCAGTTCTGCTGGCTTCAGCTGTGCTCATTTATGCCAACTGAAGAGCAGCGTGACAAGTAGTTCTTTGAGGCAGCTGGCTTCTTGCATGCCCCTCTCAGATTTACTCCTCTCTTAGAGCAACCTCTAGGGTGGTATGAACCCAGTTGCAACTGAGTAAAAAGCTTTGCATCTAGGGAAATAATTCAGGAGTTGCTCTGGAGGTTGTGCCCCACTGCGCTCAGAAGTTATTTTACATCACAGTGACCTGTGTCTTCAGGAACAGCTATGTGAGTGTGGCTGGGGCACCAAGATGTTTTGGTCATGTTCTGGACACTGCACCATATTGCTGCATGCCCTGTTGTGACCACCCATGACCTGTTTGCCCATCAGCCTTGCTGGGGGCAAGACACACCTTGGGTCATGCACACCAGGTGTCACCATTCAGGCACTGGAAAGCTGCTGGGTTCTGCCTCCTGTATCTGCAAACCTTCAGAGTTAACCAGCCTGGAAAGTACATGGAGCATCGTTTTCCAGCAAGCCCTGTACTATATCCAGTCATTGGACATACAGGTGACCCCATACTAAGCTCTTAAATTTTCTTGCCCTCTGTGTAGAGGCAAAGATGAATTTGTGATACACAGAAAAAACATAGCCAGCACCATCCTGTTCAGACTGTAGTGAGCTGGGTGGCATTAACCAGCTCCTTCTCAGAGCTCATCCACAACAAAACAAGAGGCTAAGGACAGAAAAGCCATGACTCCTAGTAGGGGACAGTCAGGGCACCAGGAGTGCCTTGCTTCAGATGTGTTACCAGACACCAGGGCTGCAAGAATCCGAAGCTAATTGGCCGCAGACCTGAAAGCCCTCTGGGTATGGCTACACTGCAGAGCAGGGTAAGCATCACTGTGCGGGCTCTCAAGTGTTTTGTGTTGCTTGGGGAGATGTACAGCCAGTTTTTCCTTTTATTGCTCCTGTAGAACACCACCACATTGAGCAGAAACTTCCCATTCTGAGTTCTCAGTTTTCTGGGCAGGCTCCAAACAGTTGCATCCATCAGTGAAAATGCTGCCTTTCTTTCCTCTGGCTCCCTGAAGAGTTTACACCCCACCAGCCAATACTTTGAGTCTGCAGCAATTGATTTTGCACAATTGTCCCTCCTGCCCCAACATTCCTACTCATCCACCCTGACATGCCCAACCCAGAGCAAATTCAAAAAAGCCCCAGATAAAACCAAACAAAGAAAACCCCAACACACACAATGTCCATACAAAGAGCTGCTCAGCTCTTGTATCGTTCTAGCACAAGGAGCATGGTGCATTTTGATCATGCAGGGGATTAATTCAGAAAGTTGGTTTGTTGTCAAGCTTATCTTTGTAATGCTAAGAAAACTGTTTTATTTTTCACTGACAATCTCATGTGGATATTATTTTTTCAGTGAGATCCTAGAAAAACTTTCTTTATGACACCATAAACCTCAGGAAGGTTTTCTTTGTAGTGAAACTTTGTCAGTGTATTTGCAAAACCACCATTTAACGTTATTGCAAAAACATACAAAGTATGAACCAGGCAAAGCACAAATTACAAAAACCAAACTTTCCTATCCCCTTGAACTACCTGAAGTTTGTTGCAAAACTGCATGGATGGCACAGTGAAGGTCAGCACGGTCTTGTTGATGTCCCTGCTCATTGCAGGGGGGTTGGACTAGACGACCTTCAAAGGTCCCTTCCAGCGCAAACTATTCTATGATTCTGTGTTCACACAAGAGATTTTAGACACAGAAAGTGCTGTTGACGATTGACTCTTTTTAAAGCCTGTCCTGCCTGTTCCTTGCTTAGACACCTATTTTCTTGCAGCTCCCATGAAACAGCCAGTTACCTGTCTGATCAACAGCAGCACCGCACATCCTCCGTTTTCACAAGCAAATCTGTTCTTTGCTGTTGCACCAGGCTCCTTCCTCACCTTGTCTTCTCCTGTTTATTCTGATTGTGCTGCTAATGAGACACTTGTTTCCTGACCTCTGGCCTCTTGGCAGCCTCGTGCAGACCCTGTGATGTTAAATGAAATAAGGCACAGCAGCAATCCAGCAGTCAAACTACTGAAATCAATCTCTGCAAGATAGATGGGCATCATTAATATTTTTTATTCTGGGCAGCAGAGAAGGGAAGGTAGAAGAGGGGAGGTATCGTGCCTGGTGTTTGCCAGGATCAGAACGTCGCACTAGAGATAAAATACTGAGATTTGGCGTGAAAAAGCCTGTATAGGTACCAGCCATGGTAACAAAGCAGTAGCTGCTTACATTTCTTGATTTACAGGATCAGTGACGGGTATAATTGTTTTCAAAGATGGTAACGCTGACAGCTGTTCAACATCTGGCAAACCTAGAAGTTAAGAGGCAAGAAAAAAGAACTAAAATGAAGCTGTTCTGAGGAACTGGTGGAGGTGTTTCTAAAGTCCAGGGATAGTTTGGGGGCAGAAGTCACTGTGGCAGCAACAGAAGAAATTAAATTAAAAGAGCAAGAGACCAAGGAAAGAAATCATTGTGAGAGCTTGGAAGCAAAAGGCTGGGGAAGGGGCTGGTTTGATTGAGGAGCTCATCAAGGAGGGACTTACAACAAGGAAGCAGGAGCAGACTCAATCAGTCCAAAAGGATGATGGAAATGGGGCTGTAGCAGCAGTTCATGGAGATGAAAGCAGACACTGGTACTGGAGGCCAGGCACCTCCACAGTTTCTATTCATTACTTTATCTTCCAGCTGTGCTTCATCACTTGCACTGTAAGGACTAGTCATCATTTTGTTACACGGCAAGGGTTCCTTGTCTTTTCCTACTGCCAAAGTCTTGCTATTCAAAATTCTTGGCTTTGTAAGAGTCCAGAAGCAACTAACAACCCATGAATGCAGATAGCTTCAGGTCTCCAGGCTCTACCTGTCAAAAGTATCATGGCTTTTTCTGCCATGTGAGGGCATTGCTTGAAAATGATGGTCATCGTTTAGGCAGGAGCACATTGCAGCCTGAAAAGGGTGGATTATGTGATCCATAAAATAATTTGACTCTGAAAGGGGACACAGGTCACAGGTATTCCTGTCTGGCTTTCATTGTAGGGAAGAATCCCACATTCTGTAGGTCTCTGTGCAGCACAGGAGTAGAGGGTGCATATAATGCTGAGGGCATACTTGGAGGAAATCTCTGTCCTCTCGTGTGGAAGCAATGACAGAGTGAAGTGAAAAGTCTGTTTAGATGTATCTATGTCATGGTGAGTACCGCAGTAAATATATGGAAGACTTGGTCACTTTTGTATATCCCATGTGTAGACAGAAAAAACTTCTGCCTTTTGCTAGAAACGCTCCAGTGTGAACTGTTCTTGCCACAACTGTTAGCTCAGTCCTTCAATCCCTGTTTTCTTGGAGAGCATAGGACCTTTTGGGGAGAATTCAGGCTAATTCCTCCTTTTACTTGTCGTGTGAGGTTAGTTTCTGTAGAAGCAGCTGAACAGGGGATGGCTGGAGTCCATCCTTAACATCCCTCTGGTGCATCCTCTTGAAAAGCATTGCGATGCTGTGGATTAGAAACACTGTGTAACTCAATTCCTGCAGACACACATGGTGGGGCTAAGAGTGGCAACTTTTTCTCTCTGATTCTCATGCGCTGCTAGAAATAAAGGAGTTTTAATTGCTTCACAGTCCTAAGGTGAAGTCTCCCATTAGCAACAGCTAGCGTATCTTAAAGAGGATAACAGCAAGCACTTGAATAGCACTTTCTGTCTTGAAAGTACTTTGCAGATGTTCTTCACTTTTGAAAGAAGGACGAATTTCTGTCCCTTTCAGCCTTTGCCAGTGAGAAAAATGGTCAGTCTGCCGTGGGAAAGAGACAAAGCTAATGACTCCAGATTCTCCACTGGAACAGGGCCCTGTTCTGCTGGGATTTTTTTCATGGTGTAAAGTGCCCCCAAAGGACAGACGGCTGGTATCATCTCTGCTGGTGCAAATCTTCAGGCTGTATGAAGTCAGATGCCTGTAGCGCTTCCGCCTTCACACAGCTGGTGTAGGGGGTGATCTGCTACCCAGCCCTGTGCACCATGCGTGATGGGGGGGCAGGAGCATTGAACTGGCGAGCTCCTGGCTCTGGAGAAGGCTGAGGGTGTGTGTAACTGAGCAGTGGCTCAGCCCCAGTGACATTAGGAGCCTTTGTCAGACATCCCTCGCCCAGCCTTACACCCAGCCCCGTTTCAGTGAGCCTCCCAGGCGGGGGAAGCGTCCATCACAGAAGATGCAGCCATGCAGCCGGCGTTCATGTCACGCTTCCTAGCAGTACCCGGTACCTCACAGGCAAACTCATGAGCCAACTGGCAGAGACTGGGGCCTCCAAGTTGGGAATGTCTCTGAATGACCACGTCTGAAGGAAGAGGAGGCTCTGTCCTGTCACTGGCATCGTTGACAAAACTCCTATTGACTGGGAGGAGAGTATGAGGAGGCCCTGCAGCGTTGACTTCTGATGTCATCTCCCTGGTTTACTTTGTTTTCCAAAGACCCCTTTGTGCCTCTCTCCCTTGCTTTGTACTCTGAATATTCAGGCCATTTCTATGCTCAGGGTCCCCATTTGCAATTAGATTGCGTTTGTCATGACCCTATTACGTACAAGTTGACTAGCAAGTCACACTGATCCTTCAATATAAGCTTTAATAAAAGCCACAGGAGGAGGAGGGAAGTGAGGGCACGGAGGAGAAGGAGGGCTGCTATTGTTCTGCCCTCGGCGCTGCCAAACCATCCCTTGTTTTCTCTACGTACTGTCTGTGTGTTCAAAAGCTGTTTGAACAAACGGGGCGCAGTCAGGAGGCTGGCAAGAGGGCAGCGAGGGGGTTAGCTGGGTCTTGGCTAGGAATACTTGCGCGAGTCAGGAAGCAGGCATGGGAGGAAGGAAATTAAGTGGAGACATCTGTGTAGCTTAGCTTTCAGCAGCTCTGCCTGGAATAGGGGTGGGAGAGTCATGCCTAGGATGACATAACGTATTTTGTCTTTCGTGAGTTGGAAACAGAGACGACTGCGAAAGTGGAGCATGGTCTGTGTCACGCATGGTCCGGGCGTACCCAGTACATAATGGAGCAGTGTCAGTGCTTCCTGCTCTGCCTTTCGCACCCCAAAGTAGCTCGTCAAGGCAGAGAACTGAGGAGGATGTGATATGGTCCAAAAACTGATCTTGGACTTTTTTCGCAGACGACTGAGCCAGAGGCCGACTGCTGAAGAATTGGAGCAGAGGAACATACTGAAACGTAAGTCCTGATACTGCTGACATTTAACCTGAAGCCAGCTAGTTTGGGTTATTTTAGGTGTATGTTGGGTGTTTTTTGTAACACACCAACGACTCTCTACGTGCATCATTAATAATAATAAAGTGCATCATAAATGCAAATAAGCCTGCAAGTCTGCAGCAACAACTAGAGCTGCAGAAATAGTTCTTTAAAATCAGAGTCAGTAAATTCACAAGAACGAACAATCTGCAGGGAAAAACACCCAGATGTTGAATCTCTTTTGCAGTCCTGTTCCAAATGGAGGGTCGGTCATACTGAAAAGCCTTTATGCAGCTCTTACACAGATGAGATTTCTGTTATAAGGTAGTAAAGACACTAGGGCATGGTTTGATTAGTTTCCATAAAAATCTTCACAGAAATCTAGACTAGGTGGAGCCTTTATTAGTGTAAAAAAAGAAACCAGGGTGACTCGGGGTCATTTCCCTGAAATGTTTCCCTAAAACTCTTCCTTTAAATCAGCCTAAAACTTGCTGGTAGATCCTCAAAACATTAAATGATGTTTTAAAGGGGCAAAATACTGTTTAGAGAGCCTGGTCTGAGTAAAGTTAGTAGATACATTACAGCCAGCTTCAAGGGAAGCAGGACTGAGTCAAGCACGAATCTCGTAATCTCATGAATGATTTGGAAAAAAAAAAAAAAGAGCTTCTTTACTCACAGTGAAGTGGTTTGAATATTAAAAATATTTACAAAGCTGTTTATCTGATTGTTACTTTGGAAACAGAAAACAAAAGAAAGAAGTTCTCCCTTCGTAAGTTACCGAACCCATCATTCCAGGGAATTTTTAAAAAAACTACTACAGAAAAAAGTATTTTTAAGTGGTCCCTTGAATTACTGTGGATCTCCTTGGGTAGGTCCATAATTTACCTTCTCTTGTTGCTCCAATAACTGCATTGTACAGGATCATAAAAAAGTGGTAGCAGAAGATTAATTCTCTGAAAATTAGCAGAGTTGATTGATTAAGTACTTCAAAATCAAATTCCTAGCAAGTTAATGATGGTGTTAACACTCAGCAGGGCTTTTTTATCTGTTCATGTTCCTACACATGGCAGAGAGAGAGAGAGAGACCATTGTCACTGCAAAGAGGGGAAAGACCAGGCAGCAGAGGGGTGTGGGTGAGCCCCAGGCTGTGAGGACAGCCATTCCTTTGGGGCCAACCCCCTTTTGAGAGCTGCGCTCCTGCCATCTACTCCTAATTTGGGTGCCTGGCAGCTGGAGAAAGTCAGGGGCAGAAACTGGGGAAGCAGGTGGCCATCCAGATGTGATTGTCTCATGGGAGGGTAGCAGAACAGCTGGAGGAGGAGGAACCTGCAACGTGACTGATGCCAGGCACCGTTGAGGAGGGACAGAGGCCAATTCTCTGGGCAGCTCATGTTGTCATCCTGGGACTTGCCACCAGCGTGACCAAACACGTGTCACGCACCACCTGGCACTGGTGCGTGACCAGGAAACGCCGCCCTGGCACTGGGGGGAAGTGGGGGTCTCAGGCAGCTGCTTTGGCAGCAGGGTTTGAACTGGCATCAGCATAGAGGCAGCATCTCCAACACTGGGTGCCTTGCAGAGGTTCCTAGAGGTCACGTTGCCCAGTGCAGCAGATGCATAGCGACCTGAAGGTGTCCTACATTTCAGAGGAATTTTCCGCTGAGTCACACTGGTTTCTTTTTGGATTGAATAAAGGCTCTTTGGTGATGTGGATGTGTTTGAAAATATTACCCAGAACCCACAGCTATATTGTATTTCCTAAATGGAATTTTTCTAGCTTGGTTCCTAAGAAAAGATCTGCCCCCAAACATGTGTGTCTTGGTAGACAAACCACTTCATAATTACAGGAAAATGTAATGTGGTATTTCCAAGGCATCTCAACTTCTGGTGAAGCACAGCAGGAAAGGAACAAACAATTAAAATAGCTTCATAATTTAAAAAAAAATCATAAAAATGCTCCACTCATAAGCAAGTAAATATAAATAGTGCCTGGCTTGTACAGCATTGCTTTGTGTCCTTTCCCTAGACTTCTGAGGAAAATAATTATAACAAATATAATGGAGCCTAGAGAAGAAGAGACATAGGAAGCAATAATGAAGGTAGTATAAATTCTCTGCATAAGCAGGTCAAGCTATTTGCAAAAGCCCAAGTCACAGCGTGCACACATACCAAAAAAAAAGAAAACCCAGCCAGCTCCCAAGTAGAGTAAATAGGATTTCCTCTGCAGTTAAAGCTGAAATCTCCTTGATGCAAATGTCGTGCCTGGTACCACAATGTTCCTGTTACATGTGTAACCACATTATTGCCCATTCTGATAGGAAGAAATGAGTCAAACTGCGGTTGGACATCCAGTCTTTATACATGAGGTGACCACTTTGTAGCTCCGTGCTGCTGCAATAATTACGAGATGGTCAGCTCTATTGAATTGCAGGACAAAGCGTCCCTTGCACAAGTCCCACTGCTTGCTGGTGGCAACGGTAAGATTAGAGCTGCCACAGCAAAGACATAGGGATACTGGTGCTTGAAGGGTCCTTCCCTGACGTGTACCCGACGCACTGAAGTCAAAGGCATGTAGTGAGAGGAGTCCAGACCTGCAGCGTTAGTGGGAAGACTAAAGAACACTTCTTTTTGCAGTTAATACATGTTGGCCAAGTTTATGAGGAAGGATGCCTGAGTCCCCCTCACACACCACCCCCCGTGCCACTTGGATACAAGTACTTCAGTTGTCAGCCTGGCACATTCAGGGTTGCATACATTCCTCACAAAAATGATGGCTGGGTAGGCTCTGAGGGTCTCCGAGGGTTGTGTTGGGGGACGTTTCACACCAGCACAGAAACCAGGCCTGAAAATCGCACCCACACCCACTCTCACACACGCAGGTCTAGAGAAGCAGAGCATCGCCTGAACACATAAGAGGAAGCAAGTTTTGTAGCCTCACAAGATTGGCATGACTTAGTTTTAAAGAAATAGCTAAAACAAAGTAATTTTCTGGTTTCAGAGGAGAATGTATTCCTAATTCCCAGCTTTTACCTGACCGAGGTCTTCAGCCTGCCTGGCTGTCTCTGAAGGTGGGTGGCTGGGCTGAGAAGTGAGGAGAAAAGAAAGACATCATATGCCAAGTGCAAAAATGAACGGCCGCACATAAGTTTTACACATAACTCCTCGGCTGCTTGCAGCTCTACCCTGACTCTGTGTGGGCTTTGTTCAGAGCTGTGTCTCTCTGGCTTCATCTTACAAGGATTTATTAGTGGCTCTGCTTCTGAGAGTAGGCATTTTCAGGACCGGCTCCTCCAAATTTGAGGTACAAAGGGAAGAACAAAATTGATAGAGGAGCAATTGGTAGAAGAGAAACCAGCCCAGTAGGGACAAGAACCATTGAAAGAGGAAAAGCATATTTATCAGTGTAGGTATTCCAGTTATCATTTAAGAAGCCATTTGTGACTCCCTGCTGTCTTCTGTTCTTTTCAACATAATTTTCCTTCCTCCTGAAAATATACACAGGGGTTTTTTTTGTAAAATGGTATTTAAAGATCAGATTGTAAAACATAATATTGACTGGCTCTTCATCCACTTTGGTGGAGATTTCCCAGTTCTGCTGAAGTTAGTGAGCAGTTATGACAGACCTGTCAGCTCTACTGTCCTGAGCAGCAAGAAACCTGTCCTCCAGCCTATCCCTCCTCACCTGCTCAGACACTTCTGTGGGCTCTGAGCCTCAGGTCTTATTTCTGCGTGGGGAAAAGCCCCAGTTCCGAATGCGTTAAGTTGAAACGTTGCATCTCCTCCACTGTGGGCAGACTTCCATCACATCAGGACCTCCTCATACTATTTTTGGCCTGTCCCAGTTGGTTAGTGGGAGTACTGACCTGTGCTCACTTGGCTGAAGAAGTTACAGCTGACAGTTTGTGACTGCCACTCTGCCAGGGGTGCCTGCTTCTCCCGCAGGATCAGCAGAGAGGAACGTAGGACTCCCCTTTAAATGCAAAGTTGGATAGTTTAAATCAAGCCACCTATCCCAAGCTGGCCTTTGAGCTCCATCATCTCCCCCACAGAGAGTTATTCTTGCCTGAGCTAGTCCTGTCTGAGTGAAAGCTGGGTCACACCAGAGGCACAGAGTGCTTGTTGGAAAAGCTGATGGATTGTGTTTGCTCTCGTCGGGTGTGCACGGGCGTGATTGGAGTAAGGAGCAAATCAGCCATTAGCGAAGCAGTGGCTCCTAACTGATTGAGGAGCTCATTACCTGGAAACCTGGGCTTTTAGTGACTTGCAGTAAAGTTCAGTGGAAAGACAGGCATGACAGCCTACTCCTAAGTTGAAGAAGAGTTAGTATACTCAAACATTATTCTCCTCTCGAGGCTTGCCCTGGTCAGTACTTGTAATGTGATCTTTTGGCTTAGTGTCGAAAGTGGATTGCCCTGGGATGTGCTTTTACGCTCCAGTGTGATGCTGTGAAGGATTGTGGTGGAAGGGCACTCTTCCCTTACTCTGCTCGGGTCATGGAAAGTTGCAGATTTTGCCTTTCTCTCCAAAGAGTAGCTGCAGAGAAATTATTCTGTGGAATAATTTGGATAGAGCTGAACCCCCTGAAGGCCACCAGGCCTGTGGGCAGGGAGATAACGGTTTCTGAAGAGCTGGCTCCCTGCCTGGCCCTTCTAGAAAGTGTCACACATGAAAAGGTGCCAACACAGGGAAGGGAAGGCAGCTGTAGGTGTTTTATGAAGAGTGTGAAGAAGTGCAGTAGCTACGGGGACTGACGAAGTTCACCAGTGCCAGAGGGACATGCTGTGCATCAGAGGTCCTGAAACATTAATATGCTGATGGAGAGGCTAATTTTGTTGCATACTGTGCATGCCTGCCTGCCTGATGAGTCCACAGCCTGAGATCCTTGTAAATCTTTTACAGCCCGGAATGAGCAAGAGGAACAGGAGGAAAAACGAGAGATAAAGAGAAGACTAACACGTAAGGTGAGAAGCAACTTTGATCCTATTATGGCATCTCTGTAACTTTCTCCCTACTGTACAGCTGTTTGTCTTTTTCCTTTTCCTCAGCACTATTTAAAAGAAGTAGAGTGTAAAACAAGCCTTAAATGTTTAAGGGAAATCATGGATGTCACAGGGTATAAGTCCTCAAACAGTGAAGGGAACCACTTTGCGGGCTGTTGCTGGTAACAGTTTGAAACTGGACAAAAGAAGTTCTAGTCTTTACAACAGAGGGAGCTTTGAGCAGTGAAGGGTCCAGGGCCTGGACTTAGTCTGACCATGCTCCCTGCAGATGTAATGGCTTCTGTTGCTATTACGAAGAGAGAGCACAGTTAAAACAATGCTGACTGCATTTGAAGATTCCGCCTAAAAAATGCCATCAATTTGGGAAATAAACTTTTTCTGAAAAATGGATTGTCACTCGAGGTATTTAAGCTAAATAGAGACAAGCATTTGCAAAATGGTGTATAGCACAAAAACCCAATCTTGTATTGGCAGGGAAGGATGAACAAAACAGCATAGTTGGGTTTTGGGCTTCCTCCCATTTGAAAGTCATTTAATCTTAAAACTGAAGAACAGTCATTTCAGACACAGACGTTCAGTTTTTGTAAATGCCTACAGATGCCCTGATACACACAGCCAACAATCCATCCTGCTATTGGAGATAAACTTTGTTTCGCCACTGACATGTTTCCTATCTCCAGAGGCGGAGAAAGCCCTCTAGAATCTCATCACATGCTTGCAAAGCAGCACCAACCCCTTCCCATACATTTTTAGGTTGCTTAGTCTTTTTCACCTAAGTGATCCGAGCTTTCATGGTATAAATAATGACAAGGAAAGGGCTCTAAATGTACCTGCAAAGGTTACATCCAGACAGCTGGATTGTTTTGTTTTCTGGTTAAAAAATCTCACACCTTATTCTCAGCTCATGTAAATCAGCAAAGTTCTCCCTCACATCCTGCTGTTGTCTGCAGGAGCTAAGAGTGCGGCCCTGAGAGCTGTCATACTATTTTTTTAAACACTTAGAATCCAGAGGGATTCTATGGCAGGGAGTCCCAATGGCAGGGATGGACTCGCACCCCCTCATAGCACTGCCTGAAAGAAAAGATCCTAACTGCATTGCAGATGTTGCATGGGTCTTACGCTCTGTGCAACGGCTAGAAACACCCTTTTACCAGGCTTTTGATTTCCCTGTACATTGAAGGGTAAACACATACAGGAATCCAAAGCTTGATGCCATTTGATGAACGGCTGTAATAGATAAAAAGCAAAGCAAACCATACCCAATCTGCTGCCTAAGAAGTGGCGGCTTGCTAACCCAGCGGGCATTATCACCGCGCGGTTCCCATCCTCTGGTATTTGTTGGAAAGGTACGAAGCACTTGAATTGTCTGTGGCAGGCAGAGGCCACGGCTCCTTGTTAAACTAAAATGCCCGGGCTGCTACAGCACTGCAGCAGTTTCTGCTCCAGAAACCTCAGCAGTCTTCCATGAGATTTCTTTCTTTGTCTTGGTTGCACTTTCAAGTAGGAGCAACGGCAAGAGCCACTTCAGTCAGCCCTGGCAGTCAGCTCATACTCACACCCCTGGTCCTATTCCTTTTAGCCTTTTTTGGCTTCTTCTGTAGTAAAGAACTTTCTCCTCCACATCGGTGAGGTTGGTAGCAATGTGACTTAGCACTGTTTGATTGGGATCGTATTTTTAAACTGTTGTAAGTTGTTCTAGTGACACACTGTCATTTTAATGAAAGAACCACAGGCCTGGTCTAACAACAGATTTTGCTCTCACCTACTAAATAGACTGTCAAAGTGTTAGAAATGACTGGAGGAAAGAAGTGAATAAAGAGTGCAAGTGGATAGATAACAACTAGAAATGCCAACCACCCAGTGAATCCTGCACAAATTGCTATTCCCCAGCCCTGTCTTTCATGAGCCTGACCCAGATGTGTCGTATCTGCAGCTGAGTGGCAGGTTCCCTCTGTCGATTGCTGCTGAAGTCTTATTACCAAAGGATTTTAACCCTCAGATCAAGCAGAAGTTTAATTGAGCACGGCAAGTGTTTCCCCCAGCAGACCTTTCTGTTTGCACTGGGGTGTGATGCACACACATGCCCACAGGGTAAATTCAACACGAGGGAGGTACGCCGCGTTGCCTCCTCGTAGCCCTGTGGTGATGGTAATAAGGAGGGAGGGTGGCTCTGCAGAAGCCACCGAAAAGGCTTTTGACCTTGTGCCATAGAAACTGATCTTTTGGTGGTGTCATTCCAACTCCAAGGGAGCAACCCCCTTCATCCATTAAAAAGCTGTTCTTAAAATCCCTTCAGCACTGACATTTCGTTACAGTATTATGATGATAAGTTGTAGCATGACATGCTGTTATAAGTAAGATTACCTAGCTCAGTCTACATGCCTTATTAAAGTCAGCAATAAATAGCCAGTTGAATTCGTCATCTGGACAGGCAATTTCTTAAAAGAAAAAAAAAAAAAGTTAAAAAATCAGGTGACCTATAGCGAGCTGCCCCTTGAAGCACTTTTCATCCTCTCAGACTCGTCTGACTCCAGGTTACCTGGAGACAGGGAATAGCTGCCGTTCAAAGAACAAAATGGAGGGAAATGCTGTTTGGTACAGTTTCTCTGTAGCTCGTGTCCCTCCTCCCTGAGGAAGGAGAGGCGAAGCCTGTCACCTGGGATGCCCATGGATGGGTTGTGCACATCCAGCCACCCCCAGGCTCCCTCTCCCTGCCCCTCGGGACCCACCGAGCGGCTTGCTTTGAGTGGAGGGACATGTGGATTAGGAGGGTATTTCCCCAACACTTAGCCCATGGGCCCATTCCAGCAATATTAATGTGCAGAGGCCCTCTGGGCGAAGTGTTGAAGGCGGGTCCCCTCCATGAGGTGGTAATGCTGGGCTCTCAGGATTTACTACTAAGAATTTATCCGCTCTGAACTGCGGTGCATTTGGCCAGGCAGCGGGGCAATTAACACAAGCCTGAACTCCCCTTGAGAACTTCCATTATCGAGAGAGAGTCGTAGCCGGGATTCATGGAATACGTTACAGATCACTTGCAAAGAGGAATAAAACTCTTCCTACCTCCTCTTCTCTCAAATAGCATTATGCTCCCTGTTCCCCAGAGCTTTTTACTGCTTCCCATCCCCCACTGTCAATAGCTAATTTTTCCCAGAGGTCTAGCTCCAAAACTACGCATCTCATAGCTGTCATATTGACAACCAAAACAATGAGGAGTGGCTGTTTCTTAAAATCCGTGCAATAATCTGAAATCCTTGCTCCCATTAAAATCCTGCCCTGTTACAACTTAAACTCTCTGTTCACTGGTGCCTCACTGGGAAATGCCTGGCTGTTCAATCTTTTCTTTAATTGACCTCCATTGGCTTGCATCAGCACAGGCTGTTCAAAATAATGAACTCTTGAGAGAGGTGGGACTCGTCAGGGGGAGGTGAGAGTGAGATGAGGCAGGGGAGAAGGTCAAGGAAGAAAAAAGGTTAGCAGCTAATTTAGATAAACTGCATTTATAGTCAGAGGGAAAGGTCTTCAGGGCATTTTCATGGCATCCTGCTCCTATGTCTTACCACAGAAGGCGGGGAGCAGAGGAGAGAGAGGGTTTTGCGCACTGCTAGTTAGGATATGGAATTTTTCACCTTGCTTTCTTCCTCAAATAACAACTGCAACATTTTAACGAGGTAACAAAGCAGGCAGCGACGAACCAGCAGGCCAGACAACAAGCTTCGCTGTGACTGAAGTGAAGCAAACTCAGCATTTTGCATTTGACTAAATCTTAAGACCGGCCTGGCAAGAGTGCATCCACCTCTGCTTTACCTGGTGGTTTGGGTTTGCTTCATTTCCCATGCCAGGAACAAAGGGGGATGTGTTAATCCTTCCCTTGTAATTTGGCTTAGCATCTTAACATCTCCGGTGTTTCAGAGTATACAGAGGAAAACTTGTCCTCCGGTGACAAGACATGGGAGGTCCTCTCCTCATTGATGCTGCTTTTGCATTAATACATTTACTTCAAAAGGGATTTTGCCCTGGTTGACAATCAGCTAATGAGGGCACTCGCCATAAGGTTATCCTGCTCCCTCAGCTAACTTGGCAAACAGGTAAATAGAAATGTCTGTGCCCAGGTGGCACGCCCAGAAAAAGTCCAGACGGGCACACGCACATCCTGGAGGTGTTTAAAGGACATGTGGATGTGATGCTTAGGGGCATGTTTTAGTGGTGGGCTTGGCAGACTTAGGTGGACAGTTGGACCTGATGATCTTAAAGGTCTTTTCCAATGTATAAGATTCAGTGCTTCTGTGATCCCTTTGACATTAACAGAAGTACAAAAATGTCCAGTTCGGTGAGTAAGATCCCTTTCCCCCCACTGGAGCACCACCACCATATGCAGCCTATTGCATTGCGTCCTTGTCCGTGTCCTTTTGCTGTCACTGTCGAATGTGCCCTGTTCTTTCTGCCTGTCAGAAGCAGCAGAGCTCATTCTCAGGTGTTGCCCAGAAAGGATTATGTAACATTAAGCCATTTGACCCAAGAGGCCGCAGCTCACAGGTCATAAAAATAAACTCCAGGGTGAGATCTTGGGTGAGCTGTGCCCTTATTGTGAACGGACAATGAACTGACACCTACAGTGAAGCCACCCCGAGTCTGTTAGCAAAGCTATTTTCCCAGCTGTATCAGAATTATGGGCGCTATGGATAGCCCAGACATGCTGAGAGACCCTCATGCTTAGCAGGTCACATCTCTGCAATGGCATGTGACAGAGGCAGGGCAGTTTGTTAACCATTCAATTTTAATTAATTGCTTTTAGAAAACCACTCAGTGTGGTTGTCCCTCTCTATTCATTTAGGATGATCAGATTGGCACTTGGGTTTAATGTACTGAATATATATTGTGTGTGTATTTATAGATGTAAATATATGTAGATTTATGGCTACACATGAACTGTGTGGTATAAGCTGTGGATTGCAGGACCCTCTTTCACAGCCAGAGCACTGGCACACGTGTCAGAGCATCTTTTTTCTGTTCGTAGCTCTGCCCCAGCCTCCGGGGTCACCTTGAGCTGGTTGCTGGGTCTGTGCTTTACTTGCTCCAACTGCTCCATGGGGATGGAGACACTGCCCAGCGCTCTGATGGATGGGGGGTGCAAGTACCTGAAATTGCACTGGTTGTAGGTTTCTGAAGCAAAGGCAGGGCATCTAAAAATAATATACAGTAATAGTTTTATGGCTGAGGAAGAAGCAGCCTTTAGTCCATCTTACATTAAGCTGTCACCTAAGAATGAAAAATGCACATTAACACTAAAATTTCGTAATGTGCTCATGCCCTTGACATTTTTTCCCACGTAACTCAACGCGCTGTTCTTCACACCCGAACGAAGGATGGCAGTGAGTTTCAGTGGTGCAAAATGCACGGGTGATGCCCCTGATTTGTTTTCTCTGCATTTGAGAACAGGAGAACTTACCTCAGATTTGTCTCCTTTCATCACGTGACTCTTAACCTTTACCGCCCTTTTCTGGATGTTCCCCCGCACCCAGCGCACCAAGGAAGCCAAATGAGCTGGTTTAAGACCCAGTGCAGCGTTGAGGTAAATACCAGCAGTGAATTCACATTGCTGGCAAAAGTACCACTGCCTCTGTGCCTCTTGGTGCCCTGGACACTACGTAGGCGTCAGCCTGGCAGGGCACGGCACGCATCAACAGCCTTCTCCTTTGGAAAAACCTGCTAATCACTGCGATTAGCACAAACCTGAAAGCTGGCTAATGGCAGGAGATGACAGAAGCTGTGACATAGAGCCGGTCATTTTGTGAAAGCCCTCTTCCAGCTTGGAATGCTTATAGGAGCTCCTGCTTCCCTTGTAGCCCTTCAGAAACAGAGGGTTTAATTCACAGGATTTCATGTTTTGTTGGTGTCATCATGCTCTGTGACATATTGTAAGACATTTCATTTTTTAAAAAATTCCATCCTAATTTGGAACAACATCTAGGCTGCATCCTAAAATGATAAAAGCTGAGAAATGTACATATAATATTGACGATTCATCCTTAATTCATGCTGTTGTGAGAAAAGAAGCAGTTGATGCAAGTCAAGATAGATAGAGTCTCACCCTTATTACTGAAATTTTGGACTGTAGCCATAGTATTATTTTAGCAGAAATATTCTCTATTCCCATAGTCAGGGGTTAGATTTTAAATAATGGGAAGCCGCGTTCTGCTGTGCTGTCTGAGTAAACGCGCCAGCACTCACAGACCTGCCGCTGTAGGGCTAGGGGTGCTGCAGAAACCTAGCCATTTGAAATCACGTTGAAGGGGAGTTGTAGAACAGAGAGAAGCCTCGCTCATCATCTAAGTGTGATGATGCTCCACGCACGGCACAGCAGTTTGGTTTGCTTTTGCTGAAAGCTCGCCCGTTAACTGCAGCGCGTATTTGGCTTGCAGGTGACTTAGGTGTAGGTATCGGGGCTGCAGGCTGAAGAGGCAGTTCCGTTCTGCTGCAGTGAAAATTAACGTTTTTAAATCTATACGTGTTTCGATCTACTTTATTGTGCCCTCTGGCTTTTCTGACATGGTACTCTAGCTCACAGATAGGTTTGTCCTGTTGTCTGAAAGCAAAAAAAGGGTTATGCCTACACTGTAGGCATTTTGGTTTTAAAAAAAGAAGGTCCCCAAAAGCTGTAGTCTGAGTTCAGAAAGGCATGCTTCTGGCTAACCTCACTGCATACATGCTCTTTGCCTGGCCTGAGCATGGCTGGCCTGAACTATGTAAAACAGGGCTTTTCTTGGGACACTCGTAGAAGAAATAAGAGGGAGCTTATAAATGTTGTGTGACAAACACATCCAGAGAAGCTCACCCCAGGAAATCTCATGCCTCCCATAGACGGTGGGTGTGAGAAGACTGTCTGCTTTTAAGATCCCTGCAATATTCAGAAATTCCAGAGTTGCTCTTTTTCAAACCAGCAAGGAGTTTTTCCCCTATTAAATTTATCCTGAAATGGCTACGGAAACAACACATGAACTGCCAAGCTGTGACCTGACTGACGCCAGCTGTCCGAGGCAAGGGCATTACATGGCAGTGTAGAGTTGTGCTCCCGGTTACCCTTTCTCTCCAAGATTTCTCTCCCTTCAGTGTGTGCAAAATGCCTGGACTGCAGCTAGGAGCGGTGGGATGCGATTCCTGTCCCTGAGCATCTCCCAGGCAGGGCATTAGTGCAGCTCTGCAGACTCTGCGTGAGGTGGTTGTACCCCGTTCATGAGTGCCTGCTCAGGGCTGTCAGTGTAAGGAGAGCAGCCCCACTGTCCCCTCCTGTAGCAACCAACTTTTCTAAGAAGAGAAGAGAGAGCCAACCATCCATGTCAAGAACAAGCACACAGGGATTTAAACCCAGAGGCAGGATGGGGCGGTGGAGCTATCTTGCATCGGCACCCAAATTCTGGAGAGAGGTGGGATTTCAAGCCTGCAGTTCTCTTTCTTGTGATCTCACAAATTTTTCACCCTCTACTTGGCGCCCTGGCTGGTTTGAATCTTAATTCTCCCTGGAAGATGAAATGCAGGGAACTGAGATTTTGGGAGGAAGGTGGAATATCATGTCAGGATCCAGGAGCCTACGTACCTTTGCAGAATTGAGTCTGAAGCATTTGATGGAATATTTAGACCTTTCACTATTCACAAGGGTGAAGTATTGCAAAACACACCTACACCTAAGGCATGGGGGTACCCTGATGTACTTACTGTCTAGCTCATTGATAGCAGGATGCTATTTTTCCTGATAGAGCCTGACTGCAAATGTTTCACTCTAATGGTGAAACATTGGCAGCTCGTGTGCAGTCACATGCGCACACATATGTGGGACCTTCTTCAGAAACGCTTTTGGCATTGACCAGCATGCTGTGCATCCAAGGGGAATTGATCCCGGAAAGCCAGTTCCTGTCCCTAGCCATGTAACTGGGCTGTGCGATACATGGACTACCACTGTTCCTAATTTGAGAGGAGAGTTTTGACTGTGGCTGCCCGTTCTGCTGTGGAATTTGAAAGAAATGCTTGGGAACGACGACGATGCTTTCTTGACATGATGCAATCCACCCTTGCAGGTTTTTTTCTTGGCTTGTTGTATGCAATGTGAACTGTTAGAACTCAAATACACTGTGACACAAAATTGAGCTGCAGGGTGGAGGGAAAAGTTCGATGAGCACTAGTCATCCTCCTGCCTGCCTTTTCTGGAGGTAAGGACATGTCTGCAGAGTATCAGAATGGTAAGGAAAGTAATTTGTCACCTTTTGCACATGATTCGGGGCTGGAGCCGCTTGGTGCCTTCGCCCGACTCTTTCCAGGCTGGGAAGTGTACAGCCTGTGCAGGTGGTTTTAAAGTTCTGTTACTGTCTTTGTCTCTTCCTGAGACACCGGTGGGGCTCTGGGAGACTTTGTTCCATTAAATCTCATGTCTGCCAGGGGTGACAAACCTCAGCCAGGGACTGGAATCTCCAGCCATAGCCACTTCCTAAACAGTGGGATGATATTTACGGTGCTGTTACAGCAGGTTATCTCCCAAGTAGCAATTCTGTGAATTGCTGTTTTTTATCAGTCTGAAAGACTGATAAAACAGCAGTACTGGGAATGTCTGAACCCTCTTATAACAATGGCTGTAGTAAAATAAATCCCCAAGCTGCACTCTTTAGAGGAAAGTGAAGTCCTGATGTCTTTTTCCACTCCTTCCTCAAACCTGCAGCTAAGTCAAAGGCCCACAGTAGAAGAGCTGCGTGAGAGGAAGATCCTCATCCGCTTCAGTGACTACGTGGAAGTGGCAGACGCGCAGGACTACGACAGGAGGGCGGACAAACCCTGGACACGACTCACAGCCGCCGACAAAGTAAGTGGAGCAGCTTCGGGACACCCATGATCTGAATAGCTAAAGCATGTCGTGACAAATCATGTCCCTCAGGTCCCACAGCTGTCAGGTAATGCACTTCCACCTGAAAACCCTTCCCAGCACAGCTGTGGTTTCTTCCCATTCCCAAGGTTTGTCATTTGAGACACAGAACTTCGGCAAGCAGGCTCCTATATGCATGGAAACCAAGAGCAAGCTGAGCAGCATTACGCCCTTTAAACAGAGAGGAGAGAAAATCAAGCCCTTTAAGGGAAGGTCTTGATGACAGCCCTGTTATTTGTTGGTTGGTCTTGCACGTGAGGCTGCCAGCTGGGAGCTCCTGCAAGACCTAGCAGAGCAGTGTGACAGCAGCACCTGCCAGAGATGCTGTGCCGGGACTGAACAGGCCTGGGAGCAGGTCAGACTGCCACAGGCACCTCCGTCCTACCGAAGCCAAGTAACTTGTAGCCAGGACCCCCACTAAGTGGTGCCTCTGGTGTTGGCATTGGTGGCAGAGGGGTTAAACTGCTGGAAAATTTTATCAGTCACAGCCTGAGGGTCTCAACAGTGCCTCAGGAAGAAGATGTAAGTGGTTTATGGCCGCTGTAAGAAAAGAGCACCACGAGGCTGATCAGTGATTCCCATACTTAGGAGAAGAGAAGGCTCCAGGGAGACCTTATAGCACCTTCCAGTACCTGCACGGGAGTACCTGAAGGGGCCTACAAGGAAGCTGGGGGGGACTTTTTACAAGGGCCTGTAGTGACAGGACAAGGGGTAACAGGTTTAAATTGAAAGAGGATAGACTGAGATTAGATATCAGGAGGAAATTCTTCACAGAGAGGGTGGTGAGGCACTGGAACAGGTTGCTCAGAGATGTTGTGGATGATTCCTCCTTGGAAGTGTTCAAGGCCAGGCTGGATGAGGCTTTGAGCAACCTGGTCTAGTGGAAGGTGTCCCTGACCATGGCAGGGGGGTTGGAACTAGATGGTCTTTAAGGTCCCTTCCAACCCAAACCATTCTGTGATTCTGTGATACTTACAGTCACCCTATGATGCCCATGTAATTTTCAGGTACCTGAATTCAAGCCCTGACTGTTTCTTTGCTGCGAGACTCGTGCAGCGATAGAGACCATGATGTCCAACATGTAGGGACAGAACACCAGGATTCCTGGCCAGGCCACTGACTTACGGTGCTCTTGGTTCAGAGGAAAGGGCAGCCAGCTATCCTTGTATAATTTACCCAAAGGACCTGTATAGTTTTGGGTCCACCGTTTTTCTCCTTGACTGAGGGTTTTTTCCGTTTAGCTCTGAATAAGTTCATGTAGCATAAACTGATCTGGAAAAAATGAAAAAATCCCTCTGGACTGTCCACAGACCATAATATACCGGCTTAGGTTAGCTTTCCCCATTTTATCTCACCATGTTGGACAAGATCTTAGTCCACTGACTGAGTTTTATTCTCCCAGTTGGTAGATGAGGAAGGGAATAAATCTCCATCTGGTTCGGCAGCCTTTGGGTGGGCTGAAAGGTCTGGAGAGACTTCAGCTGGGAAAACAGAAGATTTGGTGTCCAGAGAGTTCCTTGTGAAAAGAACAAGTATTAAATACCACTGTTAAATGTAGCCCGGTAAAGAATTCCCTATGAAGGCAAAGTACTTTGAGGTCACTTTCTCTTTTATATAATGCGTGTGCAAAGCCAATCCTCGGAGCCTAAGTTCTCCAAGTGAGCCTCTTCTCAGCGAAGCAGCAGCAGCAGCAACGTTTGTCGTTCTAATATCAAGATGAGGAAGCAGATACATAATTGTTTGGGGTTGGGTCATGTGGGCAGTTTTCTGCTGTTCACATGACCTGTTTTTCCCCACCACTGTGGCCAATGTTGGAAAAAATAGCCGGACAAGTTGGAGGCAACTCTAAAACGCCTGGCAAAGCTGCAACACCCTATAAGAGATTATTTTCTTCAAGAGCTTTGATTCAATAACCGTCTTCATTGGTCAGCACAGGCTAGATTTATTGCAAAAATAGATTTTAGTAATGGACTTCTCTGTTTGCCAGTAAATCTTGCTCTGTGCGCTGGATGTAGGGAACTGCCTCCCATCTGACTTCATCTTTACCAGCTCTGACTGCTAGGAGAATGAAAAGGGCACTTTTAAATCTCTCCAGCAGATGAGGGATGCAGGGGGAAGAGATTGCCGACCCTGTGGGAGTCAGCAGCCCGTGTGGCCTCCTTCACAGTCACTTAAGCAGCAAAGTGGTCTGATGAAGGTAGGCCCCTGAGCTGCTGCAGAGCCATCGCTCTGCCCTGGGAGATGGAGCAGAGCCTGGCAGACATTTCTGAGGTAAATAAAAATCCAGAGCCCGGCAGAGAAAGCACAGGGGCCTTTTCTGTAGATCACACTCACGTAATCTATCGCTTAGGGCTTGTCCAGGCAAAAGTAGTTGGTGACTAGGTCAGTGGCTGTTGCAAAAGCCCCCTTTTGAGTTCGTGATGTTCGTACTAGTTGACATCTCCTTCACCGAGAAAATTCCCGACAGGTGTGGTGCCACCGACTGGAGCAGCCACCTGCAGCTGCAGATGCTGATTTCAGCATCCCACAGGAAGGCAGTGGCACGCACCTCAGACCTGTGGGAGCGTTTGGCCGCAGCAGCCACCTTGCACGTTCTCTCCAAATGCTCCGTCCGAGACCCTCTCTTGAGCTGCAGATACGACAGGGCTGTGGGAAGGCTTGGCTTCAGGACTTGAGCCAGTTCTGCTGAGCGCCCCCTCCGCCACAAAACTCAGTCCCTCCAAGTCACCCCATCTTCTGTTTTTTTTATTCCTCAATAGTTCTCTTCCTGCCAGTCACCCCTGGTCTTCTTTTCCCTCCTGGACAAACCGCAGAGGGTGGAGGTGTTGGGTGTCCTGCTGGGGCTGACTACCACTGCCTGGGGCTAGTTTTCCGCTGGATTAGTGCAAGGAACCGGCTCAGCAAATGGCACAGCTTGGTCAGGAGGAGGGCAGAGGAGCACAGCCCAAGGGAGAGAGGAGG
>NW_010263642.1:31061-33149 GCF_000690775.1 Eurypyga helias | reverse complement strand
AAGTAAGCTCAGCCACGTTACGTCACTCCACACGAGGAAATTCACGACCGCGTAAAGGCGGGAGACATCTCATGAAACCATCAGCCTGGCAGGGTCCAGGCCAGTTTACTCACGGACCAGTTCTGAAACCGGTCGCCGTGTTGGAAAAACTCTGGTGCACCTTTTTGTTCTCTCACGCTTACGCTGATTTGGATTTTGTGCATGGAAGTGTTTACAAAAGGAGCCAGAATAGGCTTCTGTGTCTGCATTGTCTACGATATGTTTTCAAATCCAGCCATTCCACTGAAGCATTTATCTCTTCCTGTGATGTGATTTAGAACATGTTTATCTCTTTTCCTTTTCACATTTTAAAATCATCTTTTTTATGTTCTTCTTTCTCTCTCTGATGATGATTTCTATCGGCTTCACTTTTAATATACTGTTTTGAGAAAAAAAGTGAACTTATTTTGATCTCTCTCATTTATACATTTATGAGTTTATTTGTCCTTTGCAGGCAGCCATTCGAAAAGAGCTTAATGAATTTAAAAGCACTGAAATGGAAGTTCATGAATTAAGCAGGCATCTAACAAGGTAAGCCGAGATTAATTTTTTAAGACTATCCATGACTCCTGTTGTTTAAAAAAAAAAAACCACCCCGAAACCCGCAGTAGCTGTTTCTCTGACACCCACTGAGCACACCATGAGGTCTGAACAACATCTAGAACCAAGGGCTGTGAAGGAAACCGGCACAGACGGCCTCGTGCTGCCCCATTACACGGCGGAACGCAGGCACGTGCCGTCTGTTTAATAAAGTGTAACCTCCTTCTGGTCTGTTTTTTAAACCATCGTGCTCTGGCTGCACGTCTGTTGTGCTGGTATCAGACGTAAATAGCACTGGTGTCTGGCGGAGGCCAGGGAACTCCTGTGGAGCCGGTACGTAGCAAGGTGTGAACGAGCGGGCGCACATCGCGTCCCGCTGACCACGCGCATTCCGTGCTCCAGACTCAGCCCTGTCCTCCACATCCTGCCACAGGCGATGCAGTGGGGAACTAACAAGATTGGCATTAAAAGAGAGGCTTTTTTTTTTTTTCTTACACTCTTAAGCACTTTTTTAGTTGAAAAGGTAGTGCCTGAATGAATTATCCATGACTCCAAGCTACCAGCCCTCCTCTCTGACAGGCTAGGGCCGAGGCACGCTGGGAGGTCAGGGCAGGTCCCCTCACACAGCTGGTGCCGAGTCTGCCCTGGCTTCCATGCTGAGATGAGCCGGACTCCTGGCATTTCAGCTGAAGCCAGGCCTTTGCAGCCCAGCGTTAACCCACGCTCACTGTTAGGCGTTACAGACAAGTGTTCGGTACTGAAGTGAGAGCGAGACCTGGTGCCAGACCAGGGCTGCCCTCGTGTGTGTTAGGACGTTCGTCAGCTGGGTGCTCGTTAAAAATGCAGTCAGTACTTTTAAGAAAAATACAGAAAAGCTTAAGGCAAAATTAATTTTGTATTAGGGGATTTTTATGTGTATCAATTAATAATGGTATTAAAATTCACTGCACATGTTATGCATAAATTCTCTTGCAGAAACGATCTCCCGTCTACTTCCTGGCACGTGCTGGGGTGGTTGCAGTGGGGTTTGTCATAACAGGGTGCTGCTAGAGACAAGCCAGCGGCCTTCAAGCCACAAGGCCTGGAAGAAGCTTTACGGTGTGCCGTTGGCCTAGATCTGTTGACCCTGGTGACTGAGCCTTTGAGGGACGTTGGCTTACTCCCCCAGGAGATCAGTGACGAATTTGGAAAGGATGAGGCTGTTTTATAGGAATGTTGATGCAAGTTGTTGAGCTCCACTGAGAACTTCATAAATCTCCATCAGGCCTTTAGCATCCCACAACCATTGCGGCTGGTTTAGTTTTCAAAAAGTCTCTCCAGCTGCTTGGCTTTTGCAGGTTTCTGGGCAGTATTTTGCTTCTCTTCCAGTGCTGGGGTGAGCAGGGACCCCCCCAGAGGTGACTCAGTTTGTATTTGAAAGCCACGGAGCGGTTTTGACTCGCCGAGTCTGGGCCAGGCCTACTCAGAGATCCAGCGAATGCAGTAGAAACGGGAGTACGGTTTTGTCTG
>NW_010263642.1:3844-31039 GCF_000690775.1 Eurypyga helias | reverse complement strand
AGACAGTGGCCTCAGGAAATACAGACTTGGAGGAAGCATGCTGAAACAAAATAGAGTAATTCCCTTAAACAAACTTAGATAAATCACCATTATAAAATCATTAGCAAGGTAATGAGCTATTCATGTCATTAAGCAGTGGCACGAGCTGAGCGCAGAATGTGAGTGTTGCTTTACTAGTGGGACACGTTAATTAATACATGATAGAGTGAAAAAGCTTTAAAACCCCCACCTTCGCAGAGCTGACAAACCCAGGCCTCCTGACACAGGGGGTACTAGCAGAAGGGGTGGCCATTTTCGCGCTACTTGTCTCGTTAGCCTCAGACATTAAGGAATAATCATATTTGAACTGCATGTAAGTCTTCCGAGCTAAGGAGCATAAGGTTTGTCTAAACCCGACAAATTTAGATTGGATATCAGGAAGAATTTCTTCATGGAGAGGGTGGTGAGGCACTGGAACGGGTTGCCCAGAGAAGCTGTGGATGCCCCATCCCTGGAAGTGTTCAAGGCCAGGCTGGATGAGGCTTTGAGCAACCTGGTCTAGTGGAAGGTGTCCCTGCCCATGGCAGGGGGGTTGGAACTAGATGGGCTTTAAGGGCCCTTCCAACCCAAACCGTTCTGTGATTCTGTGATGATGTAATGAATCAGGCATGGTGTGGTCTGAAAGAGCACCAGCTGATCTGAAACAACTCTCCTGGGGATCAGATCGGATGGCCCTAAGGTGTTTTAGTGTCTTCGGTGGCTTTTGGTGCACACAGCTTATGCCTCTGAACTGTGAGTCTGGCGAGGGCCAAGGCAGCGTGAGCGGCTGTTGCGGGTCCGCAGTGGCAGCGTGGCTGATGTCAGTGCTGCAGGAATCGAGCTGCCTAATTCTGTCACTGTAGCTATTAGTTCTCCCTTTTTTTTTTTTTTAAGGAAAATATGCATCTACAGATATTATCTCTCTGTTTCTCTTTTCTTTATCTCCCCCTTGGATTTCAGGTTTCATAGACCGTAGCAGTTCGATTCTACCTGACTACTATGCCGTCTTCAAAACATAACTAAAAGGAACCATAAGTGCTGGTATTACTCACTTCCCTGTTACGTACAATGTAAATCTTCTGAACTGCCTTTTTTAAAAAAAAAAAAAAAAGAGTAGAAAAATAAATATTAAAAAAAGGAAACTCGTATTTACATGTGATGGATACTGCAGCATCGTCAGACCTGCTGGTTCAAGCTTCAGTAACAGAAAATACCCCTGGTGGGAATCGTGCCAAGACTTGGCATCTATGTGTAAGACTTTCCTGGCATGTGGATTTGCCATACGTCTTCAAGCCCAGCTGCTGGTGCGTCCATTGCATCTTCAGGCACCCCCCATCCTGACAAGCCTCTGTCATCAGCTCCAGAGAGCCCCAAGATGGTGTTCAGGCAATCACTGGCCTGAATGAAGTCTCCAAATGACCAGCACCTATGGCAGTAAAGCACTTACACCAAACACTCCTTTCAGGCTGCGAGCACCTTACGAGGATGGGGAAGGAGCAGAACTACTTCGCAGGCCAGCCTGTCTGTCAATATGCCCGACCGAAAAGGCATTTCCTTCCCTGGAGAATTTCGTGCCCAGTCCATAGGCCATGCTCAGCTCCCAGGCGGAAACAGGCATCGAGAACCAGACTCCCTACCGCAGGCCAGCTCAGTCCTAGCAACTATTTATTTGTCATCTCTTTCAAGTACAATTTCCTACTCCCAGCTGTGATCCCACCAGCAGTGAGCAACAGGAGTGTCAAGGACAAGCAAAACCCATCCCTCCACGGTCGCTGCATGGCTTTCGCTCAGCTCGTAGCTTGTTTTCACACCCAGGCCTCGCGGTGGCGTGAGGGCTGACGCGCCCGGCAGCAAGAAGGGCTGGGATTCCCACCTGCTCCACAGAGGGACACACGCCAGGAGGAACTGGTGGTTCGATGAGGGATTTCTGTCCTCCCCATGTCAGGTGCTTCAAGAACTGATCCGAAACGGGTACAGAGACAAGCACGACAGATTGCGTTACCTGGCCTAACGAAAGGAGCCAGGCAGCGGTACGGATGGTGGGACTTGTCACCGGTACCCACGGCTGAGGCGTTGGGACAGCAATTGAGAGGTGTTCTGGTTTGCTTTTAATTTATTTTTATTGCAGCGGTTTCACACACAAGCAGAGCTCAGAGAGCTGGTCACTCTGGGCCGGGTTTACCTGCTGACTGGAGCGCACGCTTCGCGCTCGGTAAGCGTGCAAGCAGCCTTGTTGCATTCAAGAACGCACCTGGCAAGCTTCATCAAAGCTTTTCTGCACTGCGGCCCGCACCTCCCCGAATCACGTCCTTAACGCCAGCAGGCTGGGGCAGACATGGTCCAGGAGTCGTTCCCAGCTCTAACAAGAAACTATCATGCCATGTTTTGGGTCACTGGCCCAATGCACTGAGGCAACAGCACTATAAGAAGTTCCAGATTATTAACTTCAGGACACCTTTTTCTCTTCCACATCTTTGCTTTGACAGTCTGAACAGAGAGGCCAAAGTTTTCTACCACGTGGTTGTCATTTGTTACTGTTTTTTTTTTCCTTTCTTGCTGTCTTCCATGTGTCTGTCCACTCCTCTGTGCTCCCTCTCTACCTCCCCCGATGCCATGCTAACACTGTCCTTTACTGATTGCGGGCCGAGAAGCCTCTCGCACGCGAGTATCCGATGGCCAGTGCTGCTCAGTGCCAACACTCCTGCCTCTTCTCAGGCCTTGGTCTTGTTCCTCTGGTCACAGGAGTAAAACAGAAGGATCCAGGCGTAGCCCGCGGTGTTGCTGTGGCACCCAGCCTGCCCAAACGACGCTGGTGGTGAGGCTCGCGCGCTCCGTTTGCGCTTAGCGGGGGTACTCGATACCTCACAGAGCTGCTCTCCATCGGAGACGGCGTGAAAGCGTTTCGGTCTGACCCACAGCCATCCTCATGGTGCCACAGAGGATGGGCCATTAAATCAGAACTGGCTGGTGTAGGACAGAAGATGCTACAAAGGAGAGTAAAAGCCGGCTGGTTTCTGGTGCCTTGTTTTTGAGACGGCGCACCTCTGACGCGGTACGCTGCCCAGACAAGGTCACAATTTCCAGGGAAACACATGCAGCGATCCCTGTGGCACCAGCTCTCAGTGGCTTTACACACCAGTTCATGAAGTGTGTTCGGCTCAGTGCGGGAAGGATGGAGCGCTTCCGCCCTGGCCAGGAACGTACTGCTGGGGGTTGTGCTGGGGTTGGTGTTTTTACGTTCATTCCCACACGCCTGCACGCCCAACAAGAGTGCATCGCAGCTTTAGAAAGGGAAAACAAAACTGCAGACCTTTGGATCCCACACTGGCCCTGGCATCACAGCTTAGAGCTTCCACGTGAAAGGGAAGGAGGCCTTTTAAGGAGCGGTGGTGATGGAAGTGATGGGGCGCAGTAGGCCAGTGGGAGGGAAAGGCAAGGGTTGGGTTCAGCGTAAGATTAGAAGGAAAGTGGGGAAGCAGCAGGCCGCTGCTATCAGTGGGGTTTTGGTGCTGGAGATCCCAGGGGAATGTAGGGTGGTCTGTGGGCAACAGCACTATGAGTACAGCCACCGTCCCTCGTGGGCACGGACCCCAGCGGTGCCCACAGCAGTCTGTCTGGTAGCCAAAATAAACCCTTGGGTCTGGGTTGGGCTCAGAACAGCCAAGCCCTGGGTGACAGTCAGACAGTCACCCTGCCTTCATCCCGAGGGGCCCAGGGCACGTCCCTACCGACGGCTGAGCGGGTTGTCACGCTCTGCCCGCCTTAGGACTTGTTCTCTCCCCAGCACAGCTACATGTGGCTATGCTTTTTGCTTTTTCCGTTGCCTTTTTTTAATGCTGTTTGTTAGCTCCTGGCTGAGCAGGCAGCAGGACGCAGTGGAAGAGCCACTATCTTCCTCCCACGTTGCAAGGGGGGCTGACTGCTGGAAAGGGAGGAGGAGAAAGAAGCCATACAAAGCATCTGGCGCTGAAGTCAGCACCCAGAACTGGCACTGCATCCGGCTGTCGCGTCAGCAGGGCTGGGTATTGTGCGACGTTGCCCCGCGGCGTCCTTAGACAACCTTTCAGTCCCCGAGTGCTGCCGCGTGTCCCGTTTGCACGTCCGCCTCTAGCATCCGCCGGAGGTGGCGAGCAGACTGGGGCACAGCTAGTCCTTTTGGGTTTTCGTCGCTTCTCTACCTGGGTGAGGCGGTTGTGGTGCTGGTGGGGGTGAAACAGATCATGGCAGAGTGTCATGATCTCCTCCCCCTTCCAGCTGGATTACGTGGAGGAGGGAGAGACGACAACATTTCGGCAGTGAACACTAGTCACGCTCACGCGTATTAGGATGAGATTAACAGTAGTAATAAAGAAATGACATCAGGTTTGGAGACTGGAAAAGTCAGCACAGAACAAAAATGGCTCTTCCAATCATCCATCTCCAGGGCTGATAATGGAGATAATACTCTGGAGTCAAGGAAGACAAACATTCCGGTTACGATCTGCTGAATTCTGATGGGTTGTTCATACGCACCGTGTGCAAGTATCGCAACATCTGTCCTACAGCCTGTGGAAAAATGAAGTGGCAACTGAGGAGGGGGCTGGGGAGGTGGCGGGGATTGGAAAACCAATTCCAGAACTCCTCGACAAAAGGTTTGATCGTTTGAAAAACCAGCGATGGTGAGGAAACACGACGGTGGCGTCACCCTCCCTCTCTGCCGCCCCCACCCGCCGCGGGCTGTGAGGACGTGGCGATGCGTTCACAACCGGCAGGGAGGGTCAGCAGTGTGCCCACCCCCCACCCTCCGCCCCACTGACAGGGACTTGCAAGCTGAAGAAGTTTTCAGCTGGCAGGGACGGGGCTCAGGTCAGCTTTTGTGCCTAGAGAGTTCCGAGTGCACGCTCTGGACGTTACCAGAAGAGAAGGAGGGGGAAGAACATAGACTTTTAACTATTTCATGTTCACTGAAACTATTTAGTGAGCCCGTTACACACACGTATTTCTGCCAAAGGCTGACACGTAACCGCAGCACTTTGTCACCACTGCAAGCAGTCACCCAGCTCGCCCTCTGTTACTTCTACAGTGCCATCTCTGCAGCGGAAACACGGTGAACCAACACGGGGAGCACTTCCAACATGCCTAGGGACGGCTCGCACTCAGAACAATACATGGGCGAGACGGAAACCGGTAGTTAGAGGTGAACGGGGCTCCCTCACGTGCCTGCAAATAAATTCACTTTGTATAAATAGCCATGGGAGATGACGAGGCTAATTAATTTAAAAAAAAAAAATCAGGAAAGAAAAAAGGGGACAGATTATATTTCCCAGGTGTTCAGCCTGCTCAAGCCTGGAACAACTCTGTCAGTGAAGAGGGGGTGACGGGCACATCACCTGCTTTGCCATGTGTCCCAGTTACTCCTGCACCAGTTGTATTTTCCAGCTGATACCCAAGTGTATGTATATAGTTTGTCTTTGTATAGGAGTGAGTGTGGTGGCTGTCAATCATGTGCTCTTCCAGTATTGTAATTTAACAGATTATGGCTGTATGAAAACGATGTAAATAACTAGAAAAAAAAATTAAACTGGATCTCTATGTCATAGCTTTTGTACATACTGAAACTGCATGGTATTTAAATTATTGTTTGTCTCTGATGTATGCAGTTTCTTAAAAAAATTCATTTAAAAAAAAAAAAAGCATTCCCGTGCCTGTGTGGTTGATCACCCCATCCCAGTGGCTGGCAGCGTAACAGGGATACAGCCATGGGCACCAGCCCTCCTGCTGCCAGGCTCAGCGCGGCAGCGACGCCGTGTGCGCCTGGGGGGGTGCCCGCGCCACAGGGAGGGTCAGCACAGCCATGGCGGCACTGGGCACATCCATCCAAACGCAACCAAAACCCGCTGCTCACCACAGCGCTGTTGGAACAGGGCACGCTCTGACCAAAGCGCCTGCTGCCAGAGTCAACGCGTGGCGTTGCCAGTTCTGCCCCCTTCCCTGTTCCCAAGTCTCTGTCCGCCACGCAACACCACGTGGTTAGAGGAAACCACCACCGCGCAGCACCAGCGAGCGCCGTTGCTGTGCAGCAAGGAGCCGTGCCTGCGCACCCAGCTGCTTCCATGTCACCTTTGCAGCTTTTTTTCCAGAGTTTTCCCTGGATAGCTGCAATGGTTGCACAGCATTTCAGGTCGCCAGGGCAGGAAAAACACAAGCCATCTTCACAAGAAGCAGCGTGCACCCCCCATCAGTCTCCTCCTGCAGACTGTACCCGCGGTAACAGCTCTGCTTCGGCCGCTCTCAGAACCGACGGCACAAAAGCTCTGGCCCCAGAGGGACAGGTGGCACCCAGCATCCTCACTGCAGCTGGCAGGCAGGCGCAGGTCCCCTCCCCGATGCACACACAGGCTCCCAGTCGCACTGAAGTGACAGGTCCGTACACTTCAACTGGCCAAATGCTGCTCCCCCCCAGCGCTGATCAAAGCTCTGGTACGGGAGCTCCTTCCCTTGTCTCCATTTGGGTAAGTTTTCCATGACCTGACAATCCTTGGGTGTGTTTGTATATCTATTCCATTCTGGCAGCTGAGAAGTTGGTAACTCTCCAGTGAGGTCGGGATAAATAAAGTTAAGAAAACACCCCAGTTTTTGACAAAAGATCCCCTTCCCTCACAGCTTACTACGGCTCCCGCAGCAGCATTACAGGCTGCTTTGGTTACAGCCGGCAGTTTCTGTGCTGGAAAGGTGTTGGCGAGGATGACTTTGTACAGAGGACGTGAGAACGCAGCCCAGTCTCATGCACCAAGACCCCTACACACGGGCCGTGTTCATAGGTTTTAACCGAAGCATTCTGTAAAACTGCTCTGAGAAAGGGACGTGCGTGTCCTCACTGAAGTCCATGTAATTGCTAGTCACCAAATCGCTGCCCAACGCCACTTTCGGGCCAGAAACAGAGAGGAGGGCTGGGAAAAAGCAGTTCTCCATTAAACAGGCAGCCGGGGGTGACCAGCCCAGCCACAGCGTCTGCGCGTCCTCCACCGGCTGCTTCAAACCGCCTCAGAAAAACTCAGGAGAGAGGCCCGCGGGAGCAGCCGCCAGCCAGGCGCACCCCGCGGTCGCTCCCTCGCAGCATTCCCTGTTGATAGGAGGTAGAATACAACCACCTATATTTTAACACCTGTTTGATGAGCGTCCAAGTTCTACATCCATGGACGCATTAACCCCGAGAGGCAGGAGACAGACGTACCTGTTCGGCAACCAGTCTGGAATACAAGAGCTAGATCCATATGCACGCAGGTGTGTGCGCACACGCCCAAGAGCTCTTGGACTCTTCAGTCCAAAACAAAGGCCACTAGACATCTCATTTTTCACGGGGCAGGACGGGGGCAACATGCGGAGCCCACAGAGCAAATCCCGCAAAGGCAGCGGAAGCCCTATGCTGCCAGACGCACCCAGTGGAGCGCTCGCCCAGCGGCAGCCCTGCAGGCACCCGTGGAACGCGCTCTCCTACTTGGCAGCGCTCCACTATCAGCTCGGTGCCCTCAGCGCAGGTGTGGGGTGACACTGCTTTGCCGCCATCTCCTTCATCCCCGTTTTCCCCCTCGGATCCAGGTTCCAGCTGGTTTCTGGGGGGCGTATGGACACCACAAGCTGCCAGGGCAAAGGTGCAGATGGCGCAGCACACCCCCACCCCCATGCCCGCGAGCGCTGCCTGCCAGTTGCGTACCAAGTTCTCCCGCAAGCAGCAGAAGGAATGACGGGTTTGGCTTTTCAGTGAAGCAGGGCAGTGTGGCTGGGACCAACTGAAGGTGTCCCACAGGGTGGTGAAAGTTCCCTCCTATCCACAGAAACCAGCTCTGTACCACTATTACTTTATCAGCCTCCGAATTGCTGTATTTCAGCCCCTTTTGCCTCCACGCTCTCCTGCTCTCAGGGCCTCCGCCAGAGAGTTCACTCACCATTTTTCAAGCATCACCCTCTGACATCTGCCATTACTCTTCTCATCTGCAGTTTCCATCACCTTTGGACGCCAGCTGCAAAAAGAACTGGTGCGCACAACACAGGAGCGCACAGGCATGTGGCACTGCTCTGAACCCCCCTGGAGAGAAAGCACGGCTTGAGGGGAGAACTGGACCAAATTAAGTTTATTTTTCTTGTTTGCAAAGCCCACAAACAGACTTGGCAGGGAGAGACTTGAGGGGGGAGCTTGTACTCTCCCTCTCCAAAGTGAATGCTCCCGTGTTGTTTCTACTGTCTCTGGGGAGAAGCAAACGAAGAACAAACCCAGAGCCCACCCTCAGCAGCAAGGTCTGTATGAGCAAACGAGCATGCCGCAAGCACTTACGCGCTCGGCCAGTCAAGGAGAAATAATGTCAATAAAGACAAGATGTCTCACTTTCAAGCTTCTCAGGAAACATGACCATCAGATGACTTGGTACCCCGCTCCTCCAGAATGACACAGAGCTAACGGAAAACAAAGGTAAGCCCTGCCGGCAGTCCCCACCCAGGGAATTCAGTAGGAGGCCCGAGGACGTGCAGCTTCAAAGCAGTCTGTGTAAGGAACGAGTAGTCCCCAGTAGGTAAGTGACCACTCGAAGTGCCCGGCTGGACACAACAGCTGTTGCGGCGTTGTAGTTCGAGAGGTCAGCGAGGAACTGTGAGCCGGCCATGCCGCACTCTGGACTGACAGTAGTCTCCGGAGGGACAGACCACGGCTTCCCAAACGGCAGGATTGGGACTTGCCTCACGTTCACCCTGATCACCACGTGTGGGGACAGTCCCCGCTCATGTTTTGCTGCTCTCCTGGGAAGCAGGTCTCTGAGCTAACGCGTTGCGTTCGACTGAACGGACAGCACCAAAAGTTCACTGAGCATAGGAGCCAGATTCATTCTTTCGGTCTTTTGGGATTTCAGTTAAGTTTTTTCTTTCGGTCTTTTGGGATTTCAGTAAGTTTTTTGCTGTATCTTGCTGTATCCCTCATAAATCCACAGCAAAAGCACAGAAACGGACCTGTTAGCTCCACCCAGACGTCCCTTAGTGGATCAGTGAAAGAAGCACAGAGTTAAATCACCAACTATTCTCTAGACAATGCCCCACCTTCAGCATGGCCCAGAATGCCTTTTTTATCCCTCCGTTAAAAAAACACTCCGGTTCATCCTTTGTACGTGAAACCGAACAGCTGCACACAAGCTGCAGCTGAGATCAGAGTGGAGCAGCATTTGAGGATCCACCCCACGTACGCTGAAATGTTTAGGTAAAATTACTGTTGCTCCCACGGGAACACAAAGATTTTCACTGTGAGGGTGACAGAGCACTGGCACAGGTTGCCCAGGGCAGGGATGGAGACATTCAAAAGCCATCTGGACATGGGCCGGGGCAACCAGCTCTAGGTAGCCCGACTTGAGCAGGGGGTGCTGGGACCAGATGACCCCCGGAGGTCCCTGCCAACCTCCACCCTTCTGCGATTCTGTGGAAATGGATCTCTGTCTCACCTGTGCAGCTCTAGGACCCCCCTATCGACGGAGAAGGCTTCTTTCAAATTAAAAACTACACAACAAGAAGAAAAAGCAGCCATTTGTAGCCTTCAGCCAGAGGGTGACTGGAGGAACGCTTGCTGGCAAGTCTGGAGGCAGTAACACTGACTGGCACTTCTCATCCTGATTCAGCACATTGCTCCTCTCGGAATATGACTTACTGCTTCCCTTTCAGGACTGAAACCGCTGAACACCCTCCGTGCCACCATTGCTTGGGTTTTTAACGACGAAGCGATCTGCCACGCAAAGGCCAAATGACACATCCGTAACTCTGGGGGCGTTGCGAATAAGCTATGCAGCCAGAAGGAAAAATGTCATCCCTCCGACAGCTCCCGCAGCCATTATTTGAAAGCCTTGCGCACTGCATGCTACGAAATGCAGAGCCGTTACCAACGGAATGCTTCCGCCCTTTCCTGTCTGCAGTACTCTGCTCCCATGCCTATGCTAGGAAAACCCGCCCCATCTGCGGAGAGATAAATGATGACGCTGCAGTGCAGACTCAGCAGTGCCTTCCAGAGCCGGCCACAAACAAGCTTCTTCCCGACTGGGCAAACCCAGGCATTTCAGGAGCACTACCAGCAGTGTCTTGGAATCCAGCACAGACCATCCACCAAGAGTTTTAGGTGTAACCTGAGCTCCGTGCTGCCCCAGCCAGTGTGCGGGAAGGTAAAACCTGACCTAGTTTAAAAACAGAAGTGAAGGCCCTAAAGCATTCCAAGTCTGCACTATGCTGAGCACAAGCGAAACACACTCACTCAAGTGCAATGAGCCTACGTGGCACACTGAGCATCGACCTCAGTCAAGTGTTGCTTAGCTCTTAAGTCTTTATGTACAATCCCCTGGCCTACAAGACGTAGAAATAGGATTTCACGCTTCCACAGGAAAAATACTAGTTCTTCAGCAGATCCCAATCTGCGGCTAAGCACTCCGCTTTTACTTATACCACAAATTACATTTCTGTATTAAATTTGTTTTGAAATCTAACCCAAACAAGAATCAAATTACAATTTGGAGGCAAGCATTCAACAGAGGCGTTATTTATTACCTGCCTGTAATGCTGAATGATACTGACTCGCCCCACTGACTTTCCCCACACCTGCCCAAAGTTACAGTTTAGGATCGGACAGACCCACCTGTCTACAGCATCTTCCACAAAGAAGAGAGAAGGAGGGAAAGCCATAGAGAGCTGGACTGTGAACTGTCCAGCTGTGACAGTTCACATGGCTGTGAAAAGTTTTCATGGCTGTGAAAAGCCAACAGATGAAGCCTTTTAGGCCACTTGAGTCAGCCCTGGTCATTGTGATGTCCTCTGCCTCGAACTTGTGAGGCCTCTTCCAGAACATTTACCCGAAAATCTACAGTATTAACACAGAGTACATTTACATTCCTAGCAAAGGCATGATTGTTCACCAAACAAGCTCCAGCAGAGCTTGTTAGTCAATTCACCTTAAAAAACCCCTTCGAGCAGGAACAGTTCTATCAAGTATAAGTCACTTCTAAGTCACAGGTCAGTCCATTTACCTTGCTTCAAGGGTTAGGGTTACCTCCCCAGAGGCCAGAGAGCACACTCTCTAATCAGACAGCTGTAGCTGGCCAGCCAAGAAACACTCTGGACATGATCACGCCGCCACCAGGTACCTCCATTCCAGCTGTATTTACTGAAAAATACGTACATATCGATCACTATGCCATTAGCTGCTTTAACAGCATCTGTCCATAGAAGAGGCAGTGAAGAACATCACTGGGGGGGGGAGAGCGGTAAAACGTCTTTTCAAATGTCTTTTTTTTTCCCCCAAGGTGTCATCAGCGAAGGAAATTCCTAGACGGAGTGTGCTGGAGTCCCGCAGTGTGTGCGCCACAGATCAACAGCTTTGCTGACAATAGCGTCCGTGTTATCTTGGGGAATCTACAAAAGACCAGGGCAAGGTGCCTTCTCAGAGCACTTCATTTGGACGGCTTTGTTTCAAATAAAGATTTTCAATTTCCAGTTCCGATTTCATCTCTTTAGGAAAAAGAAAACGAAACCAGAAGCCCATCTCCCTGCCCTACACGTGCCATACTACCTCCAGGTTTTAGACAAAAAGCCGGTGTGGACAAGATAGTACGATGACCGCCCGGGCAGCTCGCACGTCACACAGCCCCAGCCTGGCATCAGGCAGAACGCACACCGGCCATCCATGACCACAAATGTACCTGATCTAACTAGCCTGGGTTACACCTGCAGCCCTGCTGCGATGCTCGTTACCGTTCACAGAAGGGAAGTTCAGGGTCAGGTTCATGATCCCACCCTTACATCATCAGAAAACCTACCTTGAGTCTAGACATTCACACTCAAGGCGCAAAAAAGGTGCCAGAAACCTACCCTGTAAGGAGCTTCCAGAAAAATCAACCTAACCTCATCTGCATATCCTTTTGCAGGAAAAAACCCTTTAGTATCACAAGGGATATTGCCAAATCTGTACAAACAGAGATAACACATTCCCCAAAGCCTAAAAGTCACTTCACTCAATGAAAGCCTTACCTCCCGAGAGAAAAACCATCATTCTCACCCCTCTGCATTCCCTCTTCACCTTGGTACTACTACACTGTTCTCAGTGAGTAATGTCGAGTATCTTATCTGCAACAGGCACATGACTTTAAGGCTGAGACACACTTTCATAAACCATAAATGGCAGTGCAAAGCACAATAGAGAACTTACATTTTCCAAAAACTGTGTTATCTTTTCTGCAGTATTCAGTGCCAAGATCTTCATCTTAAAGGTTAATAATATCTCCACAGCAACAAAAACAAGAATCTTGCAGGACCCGCTAATAACTTTGTCCCACACTCTACAAAAGAAGAAAAAAAGGAATCGTTAAACATTATTGTAGTGCTTATTTGCTTATTTACCTGCTAGAACAGTCTTTGTACAATCACCTTTTTCCAGATTATTTTTCTAAATAACAGCAATGTATCCAGTTATTCAGGTCAGGGTAAATAAAAGCCAGTTTATCAATTCCTAAATCTGTACAGAGCAGAGTGATGGCAGGCAGTAAGGTATTGACATGGTGTGTTCTTGTTTAGGAACAGAACTGCTTACAAGCTCAAATACAAAAAGCCAATCTTGTTATAATAGCCTGAACTGTAACAACTATTCTACAAGTGCATGGTAAAGGTGAGAGTTTTTCCTAGTGCAAAAAAGGAAACAAACTTTATTAGCAGGCCTAAAAAAACCCACCACTTTTCAAACAGTTAAGTAGCTAAAAATTCAAAAGGTTGCAGTACTGAACTACTGCTTCTCAAGAAGCAACGCATTCCAGGTCACTGCTGTATAAGATACAGGTAGGCTATACCAGCAGGATGTAATCCATGGTACTTAAATTAGACACAAGGAACAACTATTAAATCTTTCAATCCATCCCACTGTGCACAGACTCCCTCAGAATTACCTAAGCACTCCTACCACCTCTATGAACCTGGACCTCAGAGTTTTAACAAAACCTGAAGGGCTGGCCTCCAAAGGCTGCAAGTACTTGCGCAACCGAACTTTGACGAATATTAAAAGGGACCCACACTACTGAAACAGCCCGACACAATTTGAAACCATCCTTCAGCCAGCAGCTCTGTCTCAGGCCCGACTCAAGAGACTCAGGATGAAAGACTACTCAAAACCAGAGTGAAACCATCTGTCAGATGGCAGCTTTTATGGGCTTGCATTATTTTTTGTTCTGGAATTTTAAGAACTGTGTCGGAAAGACTTTCTGAGGATTGCTGTTCTTGCTCCTTCTGGGCACTTGTTAGAAGTGTTTCTCCTTCCAAATAAAGACATGTGGGACAAAGATCACATGCTATCCCCCCATCCCCTCCGAACACAGTAACACTGACTAGCACACATCTTCCACAGCACACCTATGAACTTGGATCTATGGGTGTGCTTCTTCCAAAGGCAGTTCAGCTTTTACAAGACCTTCACTCTGAGAAGAACCTGCCCTTCAGCCTGGAGCGCCAGGAGAACACGACGCAGGCATAACGTGAACTAGGACAGCTGAATGGAAGAGTAGGTATCACACCTTTAAACAAGGAGTTAAGAAGTGAGAGGCCAACAAAGGGCCACAAAGACGATAAAGGGACTGGAGCAACTCTCCCAGGAGGAAAGGCTGAGAGAGCTGGGGCTGTTCAGCCTCGAGAAGAGAAGGTTCCTGGGAGATCTGTTCAAGTTTATACATACCTGAAGGGAGGGTGCAAAGGGCCAGGCTCTCCTCAGTGGTGCCCGGTGACAGGACCGGAGGCAATGGGCACACACCTAAACATAGGAGGTTCCCTCTGAACATCAGGAAACACTTTTACACTGTGAGGGTGACCAAGCCCTGGCACAGGTTGCCCATGGCGGGGATGAAGACATTCAAAAGCCATCTGGACATGGGCCGGGGCAACCAGCTCTAGGTAGCCTGTCTTGAGCAGGGGGTGCTGGGCCCAGATGACCCCCGGAGGTCCCTGCCAACCTCCACCCTTCTGCGACTCTTTGTGAAACACTTCTGTTAACTCCTAGTGCGGGGTGGCAGCTGCTGTTACACAGGGCTTATTTTTCACACTGTGACTCAAGTCACTTCTTTGTCAGTTTCTTAACCTGCTATTCACATAATTCTTGTGCCACTATTTTCACCACCTCTCAATTCATCAAAAAATTCAGACTAGAATTTAACTTACAGTGAAGAAATGAGGAAAAGAATATGCAAACTCCTCAGGACTATTCTTAAGAAAGAAGGAAACACACAGAAAACCCACATGGGCCGATGGGAAGAAAAGCAATACCAATTTCTTTCCCCTTTGTAATTTAGTTTTAATTCCCTGTCTCACTGTGATTAAAAATCACTACATTCCAATATAGGCAGGAACAATAAATAAACCAAGATGAGAATCTTACTGCTTCCTTTGTGGTTCAGGCATCCCAGGACAAGTGATCGTTGTAAAATATCACACTGATGCTGAAACCGGAGGTCAGAAGATTTAAGCAAGTTTAAGCAAGGCTATGAGAAAACTGAGACCACAGTCCTTTTTTCCACACTGTACAGGCTATCCCTGTTTACTTCCAATGCATTTTTCTTCACAGACCTATCTGTTTAGAACCCAAGAACAGCTCCCCATGTGTTTCATGGGTATTGGAACTGTAATTATGAATTACAATACAGAGAGCAGCAGACCTCAAAAACAGGAAAGAATTTCTAAAGTTCATATTAAAGCTCACTTTAATTCGAATACAAACTTACTAATCTGAACATAGAATACCCAGTCTTCTTTCATTATTGTGCTTCCAAGTCTCCTGACTTCAGACTCCATAATTACATTGCAATAAGTTACATTTCATGCTCAGAAGACATGCTAATGTTTTCCTGCATTATTTAGTCTGATTCCAGAACAAATGTTTTAACAGCAGCAAAACAGATGCGGCACCCCCGTCTAACAAATTTCAGAAGAGGGTGCACAGCAAAGCGGACAATGTATCAGCACTAACCAGCTGCACCTGCTGGAGAATTTTTCCCTTTAACATTTCCAGCTACTGTTACTCTCGATGCTACTCCACGAGCAACAGTGACAGGGGAAGGACTGTGTGACACTCCGACGAACAGACCAGCAGTCGGCACCTTGTCTGTATCAGTAGAGCCAGGAATAGCAACATAAACTGTGTCAGAAAAGTCTTTACTTAGAACAGGAAAAAACCACAGCAGTTTCAAGGAAACATGTATTTTGATCATTGTATTCTAACGTAGCAGCCTTTATACAGTGTATCTCTACTGATGATAACATAGGTATGCTACTTTCACTTTTCAATATCAGCGATCACTTCAGATCAAGTACACTGCCAGAGATTGCAACTTTTTACCTGGTTTTTGATACTCCTAGAGATGGGAAAAATTTAACAGAAATGCCAGGCAACTTTTGCCTACAGCCCTACTGCAAATGCTGAAAAAGAAAGTATACACTAAATTCATTATGAGTTTTATGACCCTCATCCTCTATGAAATATAACAGTATCCAACTAACCACAGGAGCACTCCTTCAGGTGTTTATTGAACAGTGAAATAGCAGTAATGGCCACATGGAAAAATAAAAAGAAACAAGAAGCTGTGAAGGTAGAGAGCATGCCAAGGATTATGCAAACAAAATCATTTACTTTTCACTCAGCTTTTCCTGCAGACAGGACAGGGCTTACTCTGCATGTCCGTGCAGGCATGGCATTCGCAATGCAGTTTGAGGTCCCTCAACCTCCGCAGTGCAGAGTATACAAAAAGCATCACAGCATTTTTGCGCTCTCTTCTTCTGAAATACTACCATTAATCTCGCAGCTTTTCCCCCTAGGCTGCAGGGTAAGCACACGCAGCCTTATTCCCTGGTTCTGGTTCTCCACTCAGCCAGACCAGAGATGTTTAAAGAGAACGACTTGCTACTCTGTCTGCACTCCCGGGTGTCCTTCCATCAGTAACTGGGCATGGAGGGACATGATGAGGCTCGCACAAGTCTCGTCCTGGTGTTATGTCGTGATCTGGTGCCCATCTGTCTCCAGAGCTGGGAAGCAACTCAGTTATTTAAACAAAAGAAAACAGACTTAAGCTTCTCTGTAGTGGTAGCCCACGTGCACACTCTCATGCTTTCCAGCTCCGTAGCGAATTTAAGGCATTTTTCATATTTCTAATTTGTCTACTAACAAGTGACCTATATTTTTACCACTCGATGTAATTCACGCAAGACCTGGAGATCACAGATGTATTAATACATGAGGTAGTGCCAGGTTGAAGATTCCAGGAGAACTATCAAATACTTTGCCACAAACAAGTTACCAGAGGCTAATAACTGAACACTTCCCCACAGCTATTACAGTCGTGCTAACGCCAAGTTTTCCTGCAGAACACAAACAACGTTAGTCAGGGCCATGATACGTGATTGGCAACGTGTGGCCATTAAAAAATGCCTGGCTTACCCACAATTATATCTGCAAAGTTGTGCTGCTACTGCTGTAGCCGGATAATCCAGGGTGTCAGTGCTAGAACCAACTGGCCGCCAAAGGGCCAATTTGCCTGTAGAGCTGAGCCATAATGAGCTTTAACCGCGGGGCTCTCTCCCCGGCCGAGGGCCCACACAGCACCGTTTGAAAGCTTATGTACTGTGAAAGCGTGCGGCGCTTACTGAACAGACCGGAATCGCTGCTGCAGGATTTGAGCCAAGAGGGCAACAATGAGTACAAAAACAAAGGTGTGATCCAGCTCTCTCCCTATTTCAGAGACAGTGAGGCGCTCTGTCCCTCTTGAGCCCCTTCATGTTCCAGGTGGGATACAGAGCCTTGAGGACACAGTGCCTTCAAAGTGGCCAGTCTGCTCCTCTTTCACCAACACAGCACCTTTAAGAAGTTTGTTAAGAAGCTTGTTGCATAATATGTCAAGTGTATTAGGGCAAGCAAAACCACTGCATAAGCTCAAAGGAAAAGTTTCTTCATGAAACCTGTCTATATACATTTTCCAAGCCCATTTAAATTAATCTGATGCATAAATTTTACCTATAGTATGACTAGAAGCGTGCTATAAAACAGTATTTATACTGAATGACAGTGCCTGTTGGGAGTAAACCTGGTGTTATGCAACTTGATCTCACCATTATCAGATAAAATTTCTGCACAGCATATACAAATCTTGCACACTTTACAGATAAAAAGAAAGCTATGATACTTAGATTTAGCTGCCTGGCAGAGAAGACTCCAATTTCTAGAAAGCAAGCAACATCTCTAAGAAATCCTGTGCTAAATGATAAGGTTAAATTAAATCATCAGAGACTGAGCTCAGATCGTGTATCACTTGACAAAAAATAAGTAAAACTCACAGGAGAACTGGAGACCTCAGCAGTTCCAATGCTGGCATTTGGATACATTTCACATTAATATTCAGGCTTCTAGATTCTACTCCAAACCAATTCTCCGAGCATTAATTAAGTTTATCTGTCACGTGCTACCCATGAAGTATGTTATTTCCTTAGCAAATGAGGCCATTATGATTACAACTGAATAATTCAGAAACCTAAACTGGCAAGAAGCAGTGCACTTCTCTGTTCCCACAAGAACTGTTGGGAAAAGGGATTGCTGTACCATCAGAAGGACCAACACTGCTATTTGGGTTTACTCCAGTGATACAAAAAGCCAGTATTTTTACCTTTTCCATGGAAAAAAAGTGCTTACGAAATTTCAGGTCATCAAAATACTGTGTTTCAGTAAGGTAAAACAGGATATGAGAATTCTAAGCAGTACACTAACAAAGTTTGATATAAACGGACTGATTCAAAATGGTAGAAGTTTGACGCTAAAGATTGCAACAAGATGAAATATGAAATGAAAATTCTTCTAGATTTTTTCTTTTATACTATCAAGATGACACAGCTACATAAAATGTTCAATTTTCATCAGAAATTTTTAAAACCCTAGATCTTCCAACAGCAAAACTGCTCTGATGGAAATTCCCCTTTCAGCTCTCGTTCTCAGCCGTAAGACCTAGCAGCAAAATGAAATCACATAAGCTCCAAATAAAAATATCTCCTAGAAGACATGTAAAGAGGTTCCTAATGCAGCAGTTGGGACAGGCTACTTCAGATCACAGAAGCCTACAGGAAAGGAGACCTGAAGAGACTGGCAAGTCACAGGTAGAGCAGTCATTTCTACTGAATGTAGTTTAAGTTTTAAGGCATTAATTTTCAGACAGAAAGCACAGTGAAGCAAGGTTCATCATTATCTGCTGAAAAGTAACCTACAAATGCAAACACAAGAGAGATGCAGGCAAGCCGTACGTGTTCGACTGCATTTAAGGATGTCACAAGCACTTGACACATGCTTACATAGTTTGGGTAGCCATAAAAGAAGTAAAAGCTTTTAACCATCACATCATGCACATCCACTACAGAGACGACTATTTCGGGGCCTTACAGGTGCTTCCCGAGAAGAACCAGCCACGTAACAATTACCGTGCTGCACACATCATAACACCCAAAGGTCTATTACCAAATCCCTCCGTTCTGGTTCAAAATGTTTTTTCCCTCTCAAACATACTCCTTCCCATCAGTAAAACATACAGAACCTCAAAGACCAGGGTACAACAAGACTAGAGGGCATGATTTCTAAACTGATAGCTTGTTCCCTAAAACCCCCTTATTTTCATAAGGGCAAGTAAAACCTTTTTAAAACAGCTGTTTCCCACTTTCCCCTGTGAAATGTTAAGTCCCAGATAAACCAGCAAGGCTGCATTCAATTTATGACCAACTTTACCACCACAAAGCATTTTACAAAGCGCTCTGTTTCCAAGCCAGGTTCCCTAGACTAGCCACTGAAGTCCCGGAGGTGCTGGACTAGAACTTCCCCTGAACCTTGTTACTTCTCAAAGTTTTCAGGCCCCTGAAAATGAAACCATTCTTTCCTTTTTGCTAAGAGCTGAGCAGGTGGGAGCACCTCTCGGTAAGGCAGAAAGGACACGCTTCTCTACACCTACCTTAAATTTTCTGATTTCCAAGAGTTCTCAGGCCACAGAACTAGAGAAACCATACAAGCTTCATTTCAAAAGCCCATCAGTGAAGTGTCACACCTAAGAATTTTCTCCTTTTAAAATCCAGACAACCTATTTCTAGCTGTAGAGTCCTGATGCAATGCACTATTTCATTAATTTTGTAATACTCAACCTGCCCTAGTACTTTTTAAAATAAACATTATGTCATGGTTTAACCACAGCCAGCAACTAAGCACCACACACTCACTCATTCCCCTCTCCACCCACAGTGGGATGGGGGAAGAATTGGAAGGGTAAAAGTGAGAAACTCATGGGTTGAGATAAAAACAGTTTAATAATTAAAAAGAAATAATAATAATTTTTTAAATGTAAGGATAAGAGGGAATAAAATAACAGACCAAATAAAACCCAATAAAGACAAGTGATGCAAATGAAAACAAATGCTCACCACCAACTGATGCCCAGCAAGTCTCCAAGCAGCTGAGCATGACATCGTTGATGTCATATGGTAGGGAATATCCCTTTGGTCAGTTAGGGTCAGCTGTCCTGGCTGTGTCTCCCCCCAGCTTCTTGTGCACCCCCAGCCTCGTTGCTGGTGGGGTGGTGTGAGAGGCAGGAAAGGCCCTGACTCCGTGTAAGCACCAGTCAGCAGTAACGAAACCATCAGCGTGTTACAAACACTTTTCAGCACAAATCCAAAACACAGCCCCATACTAGCTACCTTGAAGAAAATTAAATCTGTCCTAGCCAAAACCAGTACACATTCCCAAAATCTGACTACCATTCAGCTATCTGTCACTAGGGGGATTTGAAGTTTTAAATTCTAGGCAGCATTAAGTGTCTAACAGAATCAGCCACTGTATTCAACTCCAATCTTTTTAGAAAAAAAAAAAAGAAATTGAAATTAAACTTTAATTTCAATGCAAGAAATGATCACACAGATTATCAAAATTGCAGCTGGCAATACCCAGCACAAATACAGGCTGAGCAGAGAATGGACTGAGCGCAGCCCTGAGGAGAAGGACTTGGAAGCGTTAGTCGATGAGAAGCTTAATATGACCCAGCAATGTGTGCTGGCAGCCCAGAAAGCCAACCGTATCCTGGGCTGTATCCAGAGAACTGTGGCCAGCAGGTCGAGGGAGGGGATTCTCCCCCTCCATTCCGCACTCATGAGACCCCACCTGGGGTACTGTGTCCAGCTGTGGCACCCGAAGGATATCGACCAGTTGGAGCAAGTCCAGAGGCGGCCACAAAGATGCTCAGAGGGCTGGAGCACCTCTCCTGTGATGAAAGGCTGAGAGAGTTGGGCTTGTTCAGCCTGGAGAAGAGAAGGCTCTGGGGAGACCTTATAGCACCTTCCAGTGCCTGAAGAGGGCCTACAAGAAAGCTGAGGGGGGGTCTTTTTACAAGGGCCTGTAGTAACAGGACAAGGGATAATGGGTTTAAACTGAAAGAGAGGAAATTTAGATCAGACATCAGGAAGAAGTTTTTCACTGAGAGGGTGGTGAAGCACTGGAACAGGTTGCCCAGAGAAGCTGTGGATGCCCCATCCCTGGCTGTCTTCAAGGCCAGGCTGGATGAGGCCTTAGGCAATGTGACCTAGCAGAAGGTGTCCCTGCCCATGGCAGGGGGGTTGGAACTAGATGAGCTTTAAGGTCCCTTCCAACCCAAACCATTCTGTGATTCTGCATCAGCAACAAGTGGAATCAAATCCAATTTTATAATTTCAAAGTCAACAATGAACTCCGCTCCATAATCTTACAACATAAGGAAAGCTCTTTGCCTGCTAGTGATGACAAAGAGCTGGAATTATTATGTAACTACAAACAGAAAGAAAAGAAAGAGAACTTGCCTCTGTAAACTGGACTCAGGTAGACAGCCTGCAAAACACTTCTTAAACCAAAGATCATAAGGGAGTTTACTCATTGCAGCACATGCTTTCAGATGCATTAGGAGTCTGTTATCTTCAATGTTCAAATACTGCTCCAAGAATTTTGGCTGAGAAAGAAATTGAAAAATTTTAGATAACTCAGAGTACCTTCACCGTTAATGCACACTGTAAAGACAAGAAACATCTCAAAAATTCAATTTGCATCAAATAACATGTTAAAATAATTAAATTACATTGCTTTAACTAAAACCATCATGTTCCAAAATACAAGTGTTGCTGATTTTCATAATTAGCTAATTAAGTACTTAAACAACCTCAGGTTCCTTAAATTGCTGACCACTAGCAGGGCTTCCAAAAAATGCAGTATTCCCTAATGCAAGGAAACCAATGAGGGCTTAAGGCAATGCAGAGATTAAACGTGCACTGATTACTGCCACCTTCACAAGTAAAATTGAGTTTCAATCACCTCAAACCTAATCACTTTAGCACACATCAGAAATCTACACGCAACGCAGCAATCCCCAGAAAATCAATTCTGAGAATAAATCCCTGTACCACATATTAGAAGCTGGACATTGTTTTCTCGTTTAAAAATCCAACGTATTTAGAAGCATAAACATATGGATAATTATTCACCTAAAAATGTGGATGGTTTTGTTTAAATTCTAGTGTAACACAATACACATTTTCATAAATTCAGGAGTACCTTTATGCATCGTCATAATTAGGTAAACAGCCATTGACTTCAACTGTCAAAAGGAGAAAAAAACATCCTTTGTCCATATTCTAACATCCAGAGTCTTGGTACAATGTTCACATTGAAACAAAAACTTGAGGAAGACACTTGGCACAGTCTACGTAGGGAGAGCACACACCTTCCTTAAAAATGCTCCTCTGTCCTTTGAAAGGAATTACAGAAATCTGTATAGCTGAACACATCATCTCTAGCAACAGGAGGTAAGTTTAAAAAGTATTTCTTGGCTCCAAAGCAATAATAAAGGACATGCATAACTTTCTGCAATTAATTTTCATTCAGTGATGGCTGGTGCACAGGTACTCTGCCACTTCTACCTCAGTGGCTATTGTTAACTAGAAGTTTCTTATATGTTAAGACTATTTTAATAATTACAAAAGCTTTTGTAATTTTATTAAGTATGCATTTTCTTTACAATCAAATTTTAGAATTAAAACTAGTAAGATAGAAATTTAAAATTACTATTATATGAGAGCACCTAAATTATCAATGCCAAAACAACTCTATTCCACCTTTTTTTTATAACTTAACTTGGAACTGTTGTTCTGAAGATGCAGTACCCTACTCCATTTCTAAAGCGAAAAAATTGTGCTTTGTCTATCACCAAATGAGCAGCATATGGATGCCAGAGATGCAGCCTAAAAAGTAACAGACATACATCAAGATGTCCTTAACTTTGTGACATTTTTAACTGTTTAAAATAAAGACAATTCTTAAGTGACCTATTTGTGAAAAATATAATTCAACTAGATACAATGTAAGCTTTAGCTCATCTAAAAAGAAAATAAGGTGTAATTGAGGACTACCACATAGGAAACAAAAGCAATTTCTAATGTTATGTCAGACAGTGTCCTTCAGGACGGCACAATCGCAACACAAGAAGCTCTCCTCCCGTTTTTCTCCAAACAGTTGGTGGAACAGAATCCCAGGGTGTCACCTCTGATGCTCCAGCTGTCCCCATATATTAATGCTTTCCATGACTGGTTCTCCTCACCAGAAAAAAAAAAAAAAAGTGGGGTTCTTTTCCTCACCAGTTGTTGTAAGGAATCCTTGTGCTTGCTGTTCAGCTGATTCACAAAGCAACTGACAAGCCAATAGCATTCTATGGGATCCTCCACCATTTCCTCCATTGCTTTAGCAATAGCAAGAAACACTTCATCTTCAGGTTCCTGGAAAGCAAAGCCAGAAAGGTGAACTACACAGATGTATTGGATTGTCTGATTTAAATTATTCTTATGTTCATTTTCCCTGCTACTTGGGAAAACCAACTGGAATAAACGTACACAAAGAGCTGTTCTGACATTCACAAATAAAACACCGGGCAGCAGCTGCATTATGGTGACAGACACCTATTAAAGCAGAACAAATAAGACTTGTCTTGCTTTTAAAACCAAGACACACAACAGGAGATTGGAACAACTCTGAATCAAAGTTCTGAAACGTTCTAAAATAAGATAATATCACATCCTAACAAGGTAGCATCAATCCTACTTCCATGACCCACATTTTTATACTGCATAGCAGCAGGTTTTAATTCCATTCTTTGCTAAGGGCCAATCGGACCCCTCAAACACCTTTGTCATGGATGTTAACAGTTACTGACAAAAACAATGTAGCCATGGGCTGTATGCCTACCTTCAACATACAGAAAACCATCTGGTTAGAAATATTTGTCTAGGAAGATGCATATCTCCTCCAGGTGACGAGTATCTTATTCCCCACACCACATGACCAGAAGCACATGATGGGCATGCCATCATCTTTTCTCCTGAGGATGCACTTTCTTAACAGATGAATCGGCATGTTGAAACCACAGTTAATGGTATGACTGCACATAGGGTAGATGGAGGCAAACTAGCTCTAAACCAGCTAGACCTCACGCAAGCAGCTAGCTCAGAAGTGTCTAGGCTGGGAAGATGCGCAAGGAAAGGTTCTATGCTTGCCCCGTTTGTTAGTCTTCCTTACGCAGGCAGTACTGACTACATTAGGAGGCAGGGTAACAAGCCAGATACGTATCCTCAGCCTGATTTGCTGTAACCATCAGCAGCAGTAAGCTATAGTATGACAGGCTATGGCACAGATTACAACTCACACAAAACACATGGACAGTCTACATACTAGTGGGACACGCCTCTGCTACACAGACTGCTGTAACACACACGTACCCCTGCCTAAAGCCTCTGTTTTCAGATGCACAAAATACATTCAGCAGGCTTCTGTGATTTGTGACAAACATTACAAATTATTTAACCAATCCAACACCATCTTTATACTCCCTCTGCCTCCACAATAAAACACCTGCATTAATACCAAGCAGCAACCTCTTACAGGTCTAAGGGGACGGCTACTGCACTGAAAACCGGCTGGCATCAAGAGAACAAATGCTTTCTGCAGCAAAACAAACCTAAGTTACAGGACTAATAACCGTGGATCTGCTAAACACCACCTCTATGAAACCCCAGCACAGTACTGAAGGCACCTAGTGCTCTGCCACGCACTGACAAAACTCCTTGCTCAGAAAGCAATACTGCCCTAAAAGGGATGAATTTTCAGCCCGCTGGGTCACAAGCCAAGATCAGGGAAATTTCTCTACAGGAAACTTGAAGGGGAGGATGACCATGTTCCTAGGCAATGGTAAGGGCAGGAAACTCCAGTCCAAAATACTACTGAATTTTCCATGTTAACTTTGTCTAATCTTTTTTTTTAAATTTATTTTATTTTTAACTTTTTCTAAGTACTATGTCAAATTTTCTTATTACAGCTGAAAAAATAAGAAAGTGAGCTGAGTTAGAGTGAACATGGATAAATTAACATTAAATACAGGATAAAATCCATTTCAGAAAGTCCCACAGCTCCTTTCATCACCTCCTTTTTCAGAGGCTTATGTATAAGATCCACACATTTTTATCATCACACTATAGATTTATCATCAAAAAACAAAAGACACTTTCAACCGTATGTGAGTACACTGTAAGACACAGAGTACATGCATAACCTGGCAGAAACCTGGATCAGTTCAGACTGACAGAAAAAGGAAGTCAGTACCTTAAAGTCTAGGTTTGAAAAATGAATAATTTAAATATGTGATGTACTTTGCAATAAATTGCTGCTTGTACTGGCTCTGAATTATTCTTGTTTCAGGACATTTTATGATCTATGAGCTCCAGTAGGATTATGTCATTTTCATTTCAGTGCTATAAAGAAACTGAAGTGTACTAGGGCACAAAAGGCTTGAAGCCTAGCAGGCAAAATACACAAAGACATTTTAAGGCACAAAACCTTACATAAGTACTTAAGGGAAGAAAAAGAGAAAGGCCTTTTGACTAAAAACCCTTACTTTATACTAGTACTTATCTGGTTTCCATTCACCCTACTTTGCCTATCTTACATGCATTTGTGGGGTTAGTTGCAGTTCCATTTCCCACAGGTTTATAGTTTGAAGTTTAATAAAACCCTGTATTTAAAAAACTGATAAAATGACAACTGACCAATGGAAAAGCCAAGTTTCGAGGCAATTTTCCTGATTCCAGCTGATGTACACGAAGGAAGACATCTACCTGCGGGGTTGAATCATTAATAAAACGAATTACACGAAGAGCATGATGTATATCCCAGTACTGCTCCTTCCGGTACTTCATCACCAAAGCATGAGATTCATGGTGAGGAGGAATAATTCCTGAGGGGGGGGAAATAAAAAAAAAAAACCCACCAAAGAAGTTAAGCAACTGTAAAGAGATAAAGCAGAGCACTCACATAGGTTGAATCAGCTACAGATTAAAACTTAAGAATACCACCCAAACGCCTTGTGAGGTAATGTTTTTTTACTTTATTAGCACAACGCAAATATTCCTCTAGTTTCCCAAAAGGTAAATTAAAAAAGGAGGGGAAAAAGCTACCTAAGGAGAGAGGCAGAGAAAATTCGACTGCTTAGCATCTCTTCTGGAGGTCGTTAACATTCCACTCAATCCTTCCCCTCACTCAAGACTCAACCTTGCCATGCTCTGATGTTCACAGGGAAACTGCCACAGGCTTCAACAGAAGTAAGATCTCATATATACCAAGAAAAAAGAAAAAGCCACTTGCATATCACTAGTGGAACAGAATTCTTCCTGTTGTAGAAACCCATGAGAACAAAGTATTCTTCAAAAATCAATTCTGAAACAGGCTACCCTGCTTTTATCTCTTACTTAGCAAACAAAAAATATTTCTGTCAAGTGTTAAACCACAAAAGGGCTGAGTTCTAGTAACAAGCAGAGCAGACAGAAAATTATCTTCCATTTTCCAACTGCAAACCTGTCTGCATTTCAAAAGCTGGGACAGAGCAAGACATTTTTCACGTTATGCAAAAATAGAGTCAGCACCATGACTTTGTATGTACATACTGCCAACTGCCTTCCTCAGATACAGACAACTCCCTTAGGCAGGCAGAAAAGCAGCTTAAACACAGGGATGTCTAGAAACCCTCAAGAGTCATAGCTGAACAGGAAGTTAACAGACACATCGCTGACGTACCATGAAGCTGGGACAGCATCGAGCCTTGGTATGTGCCTGAGACAATTTTGCTGGCAGGACAGGATCCCTTTTGTCAAACTAACAACATTATTTAGAGGAGACGTAACACCGCCCTCCAGAAATGGACTGGGCTGTTGTTCCACTCATTTAAGGAGAGATAGTGTGCACTGCTCTTCTGAATACCAGCTTTTCTAACGAGTCTTGACACCGAGATGAAGCATAAGTCCTCGTACCCCTGTTCACCACCCAAGGAATATCCAGAATGGCAGTATGTGTATCTGAAATCACTCTGGGTTTAAATTACAAAATCCTTTTAAAAAGTCAGTGTAATTGTTCATACAGTTAACTCAAAAGGTGTTTTGTGTTATGATGTGATTCACAAATCATCCTATTTAAAACAGTCAAGCATCAACCACTGGCTCTGCAGTGAGCTACAGGTTTGCCAAGAGACTGCATTTGGCTATTATAATTTTGGCTGAAGGATCTTGTACTGAGTCACTTGTCCAAACCTCCTACACTGTATTTACTACTACTGCTATTTTAAAGGATGCCGACTACTTCACTAAGGCCGAGGGTACAAGAATCTTTTTCATCCTAGAAGCAGTACTCTAACAGCAGAGCTTTTTATCAGATAAGATCGCTCTGTTAGTTCCATGATCAATGCCAAGAACTTCAAGTTTTATAATTAGAACTGGCACCTTCTGCACTGTCCATTTACTAACTCCCACAAAAAAGGCTTACAAATCCAAATGATCAGGAATATGAAGCCACAATTTAAACTGGAAAAAATTGGAGGGGGAAAAAAAAGAAATACTAAAAGCTTTCTTAAAACTCAGCTAAAACTTTATAATACATTATTTCAAACTCCAGACATTGTAGTGGAACATGGAGACCAAGAAGGGAAACAGAAGACATTTACTTGAACCTTGTTCAAGACCACGGCACAACGTAAGATGAATAAACATCCTAAATGAGAAAAACTGTTTTGTAAAATACTCATTCTGAGG